>NC_084887.1:27861543-28104043 GCF_958979055.1 Alnus glutinosa
AGCTTGGAGATCCTACTTCCACAGGAATCACCGCCTCGGTTCCGTATGTAAGTGAGAATGGTGTCTCGCCAGTTGGAGTTCTTCTGGTGGTTCGGTACGACCATAGCACCTCTGGAACGTAATCAACCCATGCTCCTTTCTTTTTATCAAGCTTTTTCTTCAGGATCTTTACCAAGGTCTTGTTTGTCGCCTCTACTTGACCATTTGCCTTCGGGTATTGTACCGAAGCATAATGGTTTCGGATACGGAGCTCCGAACACCACTTCCGAAACGGTTCACAGTCAAACTGCTTCCCATTATCTGTGACGAAAGCATGGGGAATCCCGAACCGGCACACCACTGACTTCCAGAGGAAAGTTATGGCATTCGCAGTGGTTATAGCTGCTAATGCTTCTGCTTCCGCCCATTTAGTAAAGTAGTCTACAGCTACAATCAAGAACTTCCGTCCACCTTTTCCTACCGGCATCGGACCAACTATATCCACCCCCCATTTTGCAAATGGCCATGGAGAAGTGAGGGGGATGAGCTTCTCGGGACTTGCTTTCATGATTCTTGCGAATCTCTGGCATTTATCACAGGCTTTGACAAGAAGAGCTGAGTCTTTTTTGATCGTGGGCCAATAGTAACCTGCTCGGATGGTTTTTTGCGCCAGCATCCTTCCTCCTGAGTGGTCTCCGCACACTCCTTCGTGAATTTCCCTGAGGACATAGTTCGACTCGGCCTTGGAGAGGCATTTGAGAAGGGGTTCGGAATATCCTCTTTTGTACAGTGTATCCCCGAGGAGGCAAAACCGTGCTACTTGTATCTTCACCTTCCGAGCTGCAACCTTATCTTCGGGCAACAACCCATGTCTAAGGAACTGGATAATGTCCCTAGCCCACTCTGGCTCCTCCGGTGCTGAGTCTACTTCCATAACCTTGGTCCTCGGGGCTATCGAAGGCTCGGTCAGAACAATAATTTGCCTTCTCGACGCTTTCATCTCTTCCTCTGTTCCCGACGCGATCTTTGAGAATTCATCAGCTCGAATGTTTTCCTCCCGAGGTATTTTTGTGATGACAAACCTTTCAAAATAGGACTGGAATCTCCGTACTTCTTCCAAATACCTGGCCATTCTGTCTTCTTGTGCTTCGAATTGCCCTTGGACTTGGCCTACGACCACCTGAGAGTCACTTCGGATTTCGACATTGGTTGCCCCCATCTCTCGGGATAATGCCAAACCTGCTATCACCGCTTCGTACTCAGCTTCATTGTTTGTTGTAACGAAGTCCAGTTTCACAGCAAAACCGAATTCTTGCCCTTCGGGATTCCTGAGGAGGACTCCTACTCCGCTTCTGCTCTGTGTAGAGGAGCCATCTACAAACACAACCCAGGTTGACTCCTTAGGAAGTTCTTCTGCTTCAGGAATGTTACAGAATTCTACCAGGAAATCTGCTAAAGCCTGTCCTTTGATAGCCGTCCGAGGATGAAACTCGATATCAAACTGTCCGAGCTCCACCGCCCAGTTGACTAACCTTCCCGAGAGGTCAGGCTTTTGCAACACCTTCTTCATTGGATACTCGGTCAAGACTCGGATAGCGTGAGCTTGAAAGTATGGCCTCAATCTTCTAGCTGAAATGATTAAAGCGAACGCTAACTTCTCGATCCGAGGGTACCTCCCCTCTGCACCATGAAGTGCTTTGCTTGTAAAGTAGACCGGTTTCTGAACCCCTGAATCTTCTCGGACTAGCACCGAGCTTACTGCTGAGGGAGAGACTGCCAGATAGAGATAAAGAATCTCCCCTTTGGTTGGGCAGCTCAACAGTGGTGGGTTGGCCAGATATTCCTTCAATTTTTCGAAAGCTTCCTCACACTCCTCACTCCATATAAATGCTTTTCGTAAAATTTTAAAGAAGGGAAGGCACTTATCTGTCGACCGTGATATGAAACGGTTCAAGGCTGCAATTCTCCCTGTCAGTCGTTGAAGTTGTTTTGTTGTTCTCGGGGCCTCCATCTCGAGGACCGCTCTGACCTTCTCTGGATTAGCTTCAATGCCCCTTTGTGACACCATAAACCCCAGGAATTTGCCTGAAGAAACTCCGAAAGCGCACTTTGCGGGGTTGAGCTTCATGTTGTATTTTCTTAGAGTCCGAAAAGTTTCTCGGAGGTCTTCTATGTGTTTGTTTGCCCGGACACTCTTAACCAGTATGTCATCTACGTATGCCTCAACGTTTCGGCCAATTTGACTTTGAAACATCCGGTTCACCAGTCGTTGATATGTGGCTCCAGCATTCTTCAATCCGAAGGGCATCATCTTATAGCAGTAAAGTCCTCGGTCTGTGATGAAAGCAGTTTTCTCCTGGTCTGTTTCTTCCATGCAGATCTGATTGTACCCCGAGAAGGCATCCATGAAGCTCAAGAGCTCATGCCCGGCCGTCGAATCCACCAATAAATCAATCCGAGGCAGGGGAAAGCTATCCTTCGGACATGCTTTATTCAGGTCGGTGAAGTCTACACACATCCTCCACTTCCCGTTGGACTTCTTTACCAGCACTACATTGGCCAGCCATTCGGGATAATCTACCTCTCGGATGAATCCAGCTTTCAGCAACTTCTCTACTTCTTCAGCAACTGCCGTGTTTCGTTCGGCGGCAAAAACTCTTCTTCTCTGCTTCACAGGGCGATAATTTGGGTCCACATTCAGCTTATGGACTATAACCGAGGGATCAATCCCCGGCATGTCTTCATGGCTCCAGGCAAATACATCTTTGTTGCGCCTCAAGAACGCCACCAAATCTTCCTTCAGGGGTTGAGGGAGTTGTGAGCCTATATGAATTTTGTTTCCCGAGTCGCCTATCTCGAACTCCTCCAAGGCTTCCACAGGCTCCCCCAACGGTGATTGCTATTTTCCATCCTCCTTAGTTCTCTCCCCCCGACCGTGCTGCCTCGGGGTATCTTTCAAGGACAGATTGTAGCATCTCCTAGCCTCCTTCTGGTCTCCTTTTACCTCTCCAACTCCTTCTTCTGTTGGGAACTTCATGCTGAGATGTGGTGTTGAAGTCACCGCTTTGAAATCGTTGAGAGCCGTACGTCCTATAATTGCATTGTAGGCCGAGACCTTATCAACTATTAGGAATTTTACCATAATGACTTTTTGCCTTGGATAAGTCCCGGCTGTCACAGGTAAATCGATAGAACCGAGAGGCAACACCTTCTCTCCGGCAAAACCCTGTAGCTGGCACGAGACCGGAACCAACTTTTCCAATGGAACACCCATGTGATCGAAAGCTGATTTAAACAGAATATCAGCCGAGCTCCCAGTGTCAATGAGGATCCGCCGGGTCTGATAGTTTGCTATGGTCAAGGTGACCACGAGGGCGTCTGTGTGCGGAAGCGAGACTCCAGCATAATCATCATCAGAAAACCCTATAACCAGAGGGTTATACTTCCGAGATTTTGGGGGCCTCTGGACCGAGTAAACTTCGAAATCATCGAGCTGCCTGGCGTATGCTTTCCGAGCTGAGTTGGACTCGCCTCCTCCTCCGAATCCTCCCGAGATGGTGTGGATGATAGGGATATTGCCCTGCTGTGCCCCCCGAGGCCTGCTTCTACTTCTCTCCCTTCTTTCATCCCTCCGAGGCCGAGGTGCTGGCTCTCGGCTTCTTTCTCTTCTTTCATCTTGTCTCGGTTGATAGTTTCTTCTATTATCCCGATCTTCTTCCCTCCTAGGCCTCGGATAATGATCTCGCTCCTGTCGATTCCTCTCATTGGCGAGGAATCGGACTAGCTTCCCATTCTCAATGAATTTCTCGATCAACTGCCTTAATGAAACACACTGCTCGGTCAGATGACCGTGTGAATCGTGGAAGGCGCAGTACTTGTGAGCCAAGTATGGAGGGGGATTTCCTTGAATGGGTCTCGGTTTCTGGTAATTCGGATCTTTCTTGAGTTCCATGAGCACCTCGGTGATGGAGGTGTTCAACGGTGTCCACTTATAATCTCCGAAATTTTTCTTCACCTTCTTATATTCTGCGGGACCAGCATCCTGTACTGGCTCAGGATTCTTCTTTTTCTTAGGCTTCTCAGTGGACGGCTGCTGTTGTTGCTGGGAATTACTGAGGAGAGCTCGGAGCGTTTCTTCCTGGTTGATGTACCTGTCCATCTTCACCATAAAGGTTTGAAGATCTTTCGGCGGTTTCAACGCCAATTCCGCCATCAGAGGTCCATCTTTTTTCAAGCCTTGAAAGATTGCACCGTAAATGAAGTCGTCTGGTGCACTCTCTGTGTTCAGCTTCTCCTGGTTGAACCTCCACAGATAGTCTTTTAGAGTCTCATTTGGTCCCTGCTGCACAGAGAGTAAGTACCCTCGGGGTTTCCTTCTAGCTCTCCCGGATACGAACTGGGCCAGGAATTTTCGTCCAAGGGTGTCGAAGCAATCAATCGACCTTGGTGCGAGATTCCTGAGCCAGTCTCGGGCTTTTCCTGACAGGGTGAGAGGAAAAGCTCGGCATGCCACAGCATCTGGTGTCTTGTGCAGGGAGACATGGGACCTGAAATTGTCCAGATGCTCCACTGGATCTTCGCTGCCAGAGAAGACAGGAATGTCAGGTACCTTGAATCTTCCGGGTAAGTCGCAGTTGGACACTTCTTCGGTGAATATGGATTCCTTGTGCTGGAAGAGGTTGTCAACAAGGGACTCCTTCCCATCACGCCTCTGGTCAATCGTCTTTGACAGCATATCATATTTCGCGCCCAGATCCTGGACCATCTTCTGCAACCTCCTTTCTGCCTCCGTGGGTGGAACCGGATTGATGGGCTCTCCACAATTCTCGTTCCGCCCGGCTCTCTCTTCATGGTTCTCGTTCTGCCCGTCATGATTCTCGTTCCGCCCGTTTCTCTCTCCTGAACCTTCGTGGTTCGTCCCATCGGCTACATCATGATTGGGCGGCGGAGTTCGTGCGGCTAGGAGCACAGCGTTCTGAGCCAACAAATCCTCCACATTCTTCTGCGCCTGGGCTAACTGTTGACTCAGTTGGGTTATTCGAGCCTCTGGATCCGCAGATTCTGCTTCTCCACGAGCATCGTCTCGGCTGGTTGGCGGCACTTCGTTTAAGATCGATTTGGAACGTCTCGTCGTCACCATTGCGGATTTGTTTTTCGTAAGAACAATTGATCGTTCCCACAGACGGCGCCAAACTGTTGGTACAGTTTCCGGTATGGTGACGTGTCGCCTAAGGATTCGCTGCCTGACTTTTTATCGAACACTTCAACCCTGCAAAAAGGAACAAACAACTCGTCGGGGGTGCCGACCACGCCCACTCCGATGCCTAAGTCAGTCTAAAAGGTTTTCTGTATAGAATCCTTAATCTTAATCTCCAGAGCTTAGAGAATTCGTATCTTATACCTGGTGTGACGATCTTTATTTATAGGCCGGACCTTCTTGACATTGAGTTGGATTAGGAGTTTGAGGAGTCCTAGCCCGGTTTGAATTTTCATCACATCTTCTGGGAATTTGAATAGGAGTGTTGAATCCGTAGTTGATTGCGTTTGTACTTCTTTAAATTCGATTCTATGTCAATAATCATCTTATCCCATAAATCATGGATCTGTAGTTTATCCCTGATCTCCTGGGATTCTATCCTTATCGAATTCTGAGACGGGTGTGGCGCATGGCACCTTCCTAAGAGACTGTAGCACATTTCAGCTGACCTCCGAGGTGATGATATCCGAGACGTTTCTACTTTTACCTGGAGATCTCGGGATATATCCGCACCATAACAGGGTTGTGTAAGTCCGAGATGTTTATACTCTAAGATGTTGACTCATCCAATGGATATCACCCCGAGAAGATACCGCACCGACTCGATATTGTACCGAGGTGTTATTACTCCGAGGCAAAAATATCCGAGATACGTTCACTCCATCTTGGCTGGGAGATCTCGGGATATTTTACACACCGTAACCTGGAATTTTAAGACCGAGACATCGTCATATCTCCGAGATGTCTTCGGACCTAAACGTCCTTCCCTTTGCTGGATAGAACCATGCGGAACAAGTAGCCGAGACATAACTCCGAGATGTCATTGGATCCACGTGTCTCTAGGGTTGATTTTATCCCTAACATATTCTATCACCAATTCACCATCGGCACTGAAAATTTTAAGTTAAACCCATTATTAAAAAATTCATAAAATATCTCAACCTTGTCTCAAAATTCAAATTAGCAAAGTAATTAATTATAAAAAACTGTAAAGCCAAGCACTACCTACAAAGATAATCACCAAAATTCAAGCTGACATAAAATAAATGAATTCGGAGATTTTAGTAACGAATTAATAAACAATTAATTCGAAAGAGTGTGTGACATGAGCTCTCTTTCATTCTGATAAATCTCTCTCTCTTGTTAAAAATAAAACATACCAGAATAGAATCTTTATAATTAATAAAAATTACTTATTCGTAGTTGAATTCAAAATGAAATTCCTTTCTTGAAACACAGCGAGCTGGCCATGGAGAAAGTTTCCTTCTTAAACTAAAAAATAATCTAACATAAATTGTTGTCTTTTTTGAACTGCCAGCTTACATAATAAATGCTAAAAAATTTTCTAATATAAAATACTTAGCCTTTTAAATTCCTGCATATATTGAATTATTGAAATATTGAAAGATGCTTCTAACTTAAAACACTCTCGTTTCCATGACCATGACCATGACCATGCATGATGATGCTATGAGTGACACTAGCTAAAGTGTATCTCCTTTCCAATGTTGACTATATATGTTAAAGCTAATTAAGAGTCACACTAAATTAATTGGGGAAGAATACATCATAGCTTACTCAACCATGACTATATATGTTGACAATAATGGTGGCATACGACTGTGATTATACTGACGCTATGGATGCCACACAGGTTTAACTATGCTAATGCCATAATACCATCAGATCGATCATGACTATGTTGACGCAATGAGCAGCACACACAAGGATATATAACCTCTTTTTCTAGCTACTTTCTTCCATGACATACTATAAAGTTACTTCTCTTCCCTATGTTGAGAATTATTTCATGAAAATCTAAGTTTATCTCTAATTTGAATATATAGAAATTTAAGTTTATCTTAAATTTAAATATTTAAATTTTTCTCTATTACTTTTTATTATTCTTTGTCCCACATTGAAAAGCTATGAGTATTTTTTGTATTTATCAAGCTCTTGTACTAAATAAGATTTTGAGCATACATGTGCTAGTTGCGTCACCTAGTGCGAAGCACTGGTCGTCGTACGCGTGTCGCTTTGACGCTTTAGACGCACTTAGCACTTAGCACACGAGATTATTAATTACGTGTGTATTTTTCGTGATGTGTACAACTTATTTTCTAACAATAATATTTTTAAATAGGTAACTGTTTTCTAAGCTGTCAGAAACTATATTTTCTAATTGTCTTTTCAACAGTCAGAAATTGTGTTTTTAACAGTTAGAAACTGTATTAAAATTGCTGTAAACTGATTCTAAGTTTTTTAGGTAAAAACTATATTTTTCCAGCAGATTTAGGACTTTTTTTTTTCCTTCTCTTCTTTTTGATCTTCTCTGCTGTTACAGAATTTCTGAATTCAGAGTAGTGTTCAGAATTTGCGATCTGTATACTATATTCTTGCAGTATTGTATCCTGATAACAAAGTTATTGTATTTCCTTTTGCAAAACTTATTGTTTAAGTGGGAGGCAATATTTATCTAAGAGACATATTTATATTCGCCTTACTGTCTGGTGTTCTTTCTATACAATTTTTATTTTTCTTCTTTCTTCAATTTTTTGTAGTTCCACGTCTTTATATTTTTCCAACACCCTCCAACTTCTAAAACCCCTTCAATCCACCCTCCCTCAAATTCTCTTCATTTCTCTCTTTACAAAAACCCAACCAACAACAAAACCCAAACCTTCCAATAACTCAAAACCCCACCTCAATCACCATCAACCTTACTAACAACAACAACCAGTCAACCACCCCCAAGTTAAAAAAAACTTCCGAACACCGTAAAAACACATGCAAGATTTCAAATTAAAAATAAATAAATAACAATACAACTCTTCTAATATCACAATCCATCCAACAGAACCACAACCAAAATTCTTCCTTTTTCGATTCTAACACTTCATCCACGCCCTCCCTTCCTCCATTAATTTAATTTTTATTTTTTTTTCCTTTTCAACCTCCATACCACACCAATTAAACAAGTTAGTTCCCAACTCTTGAGTCTTAACCATTTGGCCTCCACAATTCAAAGCCAAAAAACCTTCCAAAATACAACATCAAAACAAATTCACCCACAACATCAACGCCCATTCAGCCACCACAAAATCAAGAACACCACCCAATGACTTTCCTGACTATCCTATGTTTAAGAATATATCCTCTCACCTACATTAATTTTGGTTGACATTAGAGTTCACAATGCCATTCAATTTAGCATGAACTCATCAAAAGTTGCATCTTCTTTCATTCAAACCTCCTCAAACCTAGAAATCAACATATGAAGTTTTGAATTTTTAACAATTTTTGTACATTCATGAGTAACTTCTAGGATCTCCCTTCATTGGCAGACGTTTTACACAAAGATATTCTTTTGAGCTTTTCTTATGAAACATACATAAAAATAACATGTGACCCTTTAATTTCTATTTCAATTATAGACATTCAATTCACCATTAGATCATGGGTCTATATTAGTAAAGGGTTTAGTCCAACCCTTTTCAACAGACATACGAATGCATATATATATATATATATATATATATTCATCAAAGGACTTAATATATGGGTTTAGTACATAACATTACTCTTAATTTGACACGTCTAAAGGTCATATGCTTTAATTGGGATGCAAATTGAGTTTAAGATAAAAATGAAGTAGTCATACTTGTACCAACTTGCAATTTATAAAAAGAATACAATATCTAAGCAAGACTGCAAATGATATGATTTTACAACACCCAATATTAGCCTCTAGATTAATATACAAATGGACTTGCCCCTCATTCTTTTTTATGCTTTAATTTTATGTTACTTTTTTGATTGTACTGGCTGTGTATAGAGCAATGTGATAATTATGTTTAATGCAATAAATACTGCTTAAAAAAAAACTTATATCCATCCTCACAATTATCAAATTTGTACGTGATTATTCAAATCAGCAGTGAAGATTCGTTAATTATATATACTAATTAAGTACGTCAACATCACTCTTGCGAGATTTTCTCTTAGAAAAAATTGCCTATTAAACAACAAAACAAAATACACACAGCCTCGGAAAGTCACTTGTGGCCCCAAGATTCCATTTTCAAAAGGAATGATGCCTACCTCACAAATAGCCTTCAAATATATATATATAATGAAGGGTACGATTATTAAAGTATTTTGCGGGTTTTTTTTTTTTTTTTTTTAAGTCTTAAAAACTATTTTAATATGATATAAATGTAAGAGAAATGCTTTATATATTTTTATTATTATATTTTGTGACGTGACATGATTTTTAAAATTATTATTTGATTTGGACTGAATTATTATTAGATTTTAAATTTTATAATAATTTTAAAAGTCATGTTAATGAGTATGAGAGTAAAACTGTATAGTATTTTCTTTAGAGTATTTTTTGATTTGAATTGTTTGTTAATAATTTTATTTTGAAAATAAAAAATAAAATTCTTAATAAACTCAGGAGAAAAAAAAAAAAAATCATATCTAAACGGCGTCGTTAGATGTGTTTCTCTCTCCAAGAAGAGGACCCAGCCTAGGAAGGGTTGAAGACGTAATAGATGCGAGGAGGTGAAAATCTCTCCTCGTGTAGATGCTAATAGAAATAGAAGTGGGAGTGGTGGAGCAGTAGCTGTTGCGACAGAAAGAAAGCGAAAGAGGAGGAGGAGCAATGGGGGAAGAGAGAGAGGAGAATCCGCAGAGGATGAAGAGAATTGCGGCGGCGGCCTACGACTACGAGAACGACCCCAGATGGGCCGACTACTGGTCTAACATCCTCATACCTCCCAACATGGCCTCGCGCCCCGACGTCATCGCCCACTTCAAGAACAAGTTCTACCAGCGCTACATCGTCCGTACTCCACCTATTCCTCTGTGTTGTTATCATTGATTTACTATAAATTTGTTTTCTTTGGTATAAGGACTTGTGATACATGAAATCCCCATCTGGGTTTTCTTTGTTTTGTCTGTTGGGTTGATCGTTGTTTTGTCAATCAATTTTTGGACTATGTTCGTTTTTTAATTGAATGTCTTTGCTTGTGTTTCGGTTGTGTTGATTATATTTGGTTTATGTTTTCTGTTCTGCGGTTTATAATTTTGTTGTTGTTGCATTTATTAGTTTTCTGAATTAATTCTATTTGATTGTCTGCACTGGAATTGTAACTCTACCCATGTAAATTGTCGATCTTTTGTGTGGGGTTTTTATATAATTAGGACTAGAGCCCTTGAATCCTACCTGGGTTGTCTTCGTTTTGTCTTTTGGGGTTTTGGTTGTGGGTAAACTGAGATGGGTTGCATTGGATTTTCGTTCTTAGTTATGATATTTTACCATTTTCTTCCTCCCCCCCCCCCCCCCTTTTATTTTTTGTGGGTGTTTTGTTGATGAGTTTTTAGTTTCGTTTCCTGATCACGACTGTGAATATATTGCTTGCGTGATTTCAAGTTTTTGGCAATGTTTTTCTTCTGTTTATGTAAGCTTGGTTATTGAAATGTTGTTGGAATTAGATATGCGTTCTGTTTATTTCATTGCATCTGTTTATGATTTCTCTCTCTCTATTGCTTATCTTCCTGTGAGATTTGGTCTTCCATTTTTAAGGGATTTGGGATTGGCTGGGTAATGCTGTCTTCACTAAGGTGAGTCTTTAGTGGGTGAAATAAGAATGTTTTGTTTCACGTTGACAGCTATTTGGAAAGGTCATTCTTTTTGCACTCTCCTGGTTTGTAAGGAGAGAAAGGAAAAGGACTGTTGGAGGGGCCTGGATGAGGAAGAAGATGTGATTAAGGGAAGGATACAAACCTAGTCACTCTATATTTCATATACATTTCTCATTTTAAATGAGATGTAACCTATGAGCCTATTTCTTGAATTTTTGGTTTGCCATTTTGGTTTCATATGTGGATCTCCATCGTTGTTATGCTCTAAAATTGGTATTTTATCTTATCATACATTGAAGGAATGTATACCGATTGATATTCTTTATTATTGCTTCCTCCAATTCTCTAGGTAAAAGAAATTGAAGAAGTGCTATTGCTACACCAAAAAGTGGACATTTGATTAAAAATTATGCTTTACGATTGGGATTTTATCACGGATGATGGGTGGGGGATTGTTTTGTAGGTTGAGACTCTATCATGGATGAGGATTTGCTTTGTGGGTTCATGCCATGTGTAATTTTATTTATTTATTTATTTTTTTTGTAACAGTTATTTGGTCTTTATAGGTTATGGAAAATGCAAGAGCTTAAATATTTCTTCATGTTCACTCTTCATTCAGCTTTGCTTTAAATCTTACAACTTGACAATCTTTACTGATGCTTGGATTTCATAAGCAGGATCCTGATCTTGTGGTAGAGGCTATGTCCTCTAACAGTTCATCTCAGCCAGCAAGACCATCAGCATCATCAACATCTTCAAATGACCAAGCTCGACAACGTAACTCAGGTAGAAAATGTGGATTTTACAATTAAATATCCATAATAGAAATGAAAAATTATGAATTTCCTTACTGCACATGGATGTATTAATTTTCTTTTCACTGGTATTAAAATTGCTCCTGCCGTTGAATTGGACCGTAATATTGCTGTAGGGTCAACAACTCCAAATTCAGGGACGTCAGCAACTGCTAGTCCAAATCCAACTTCTCTGCGCTGGGATCGGAAAACGATTCAGTTCTCTGTGAATGCTTGGGTATAATTAAATCTACTTCATGCATGCGTCCATATAGTTTGACAAACTGTTACATAACTTTTGTGTGTATATGCTTGGGTGTTACTAAATTTCTCTGTGTTTAATGTGGTGTCTTTGAAGAGAATGCAATCAGGGCAGACCCACGTTTAGTATGCCCCCCCCCCCACCCCCTCCCATTTTGTAGGAAGTGGCCCTTGTAAGAGTTAATGTCTTGCCCCCCATTTTTTACGCTGCAGATAGCTCTATGTTTGTTTGTTGAGGAAAAACAATGCAGATATGTGTTTTGAAGTTCCCAAGGTTCAACAAATCATACTTCTTTATTGCCTCATTATCGAGGTAATTGATGTGAGGCAATTGAGGGGATATGTTACCAAGCAGGCCCTATTGCAAACTCCAATGCCAACGCCTGCAGTCTCTCTCTCTCTCTCTCTCTCTCTCTCTCTCTCTCTCTCTCTATGCCATAACAGCTTCTCCTCTATAAAGCAGCTTCTTGCACTACGGGAAGAAGATGGGGTTTCCCTAATTTTTAAACTTAAAACACTTTTGGAGTGAGAAGATGGAGTTTGTCTTGGTCAAAAGGGAAATAGGACCATACCAAACATTTAAGAGTTTTGGTCCAAGTTATTGTCTTCATGATTATAAGAAAAATTGGTAAGGAGGAACCATATTATGATTATAAAACACTTCTGAAATTCATCAAAATATGAAAATTATGGTTAAGTTGTGCTGGGATTTTGTTGGAAGATTATGACTAGGTTGGTCCCCCACAAAAAAAATCCTAGTTCCACCCCTAAAGGTAATGCTCAAAATTTCAAAGATTTTGAGAGGATGGTGACATAACTAAAAGCCATTATGCTCAAATATCTTTATGTTTGGATGGCTGTCTACAACACTTCTTGTTTCTCTAACTTCTTAGAATTTCTTGATATGTGTTCTTCTTTTCCTTAGTTGGGTGTTTCTCTTGTATGCCTCTCGTGTTTTTGGGTTGCGCCTGTATGCACTTTTTAATGAGATTGAAATACTTATAAAAAAATAAATTCCTCTTTTGAGCTTTTTCTCAATTTTTTTTTCGTTCTTATCTGTTCCCTTAAAGCTCATCCAATAGCAATTCCAAAACAGCATTATGGTCCTATATGAGTCCAAAAACAATTGAGTTTGCCAACCTTAGAAGACGGGCTACTTTGGAAGTGTCAAATGCTCATCTCATTGTGAGAATCCTTCTTGTAAAATTACCGACTCATTTTCTTATTTGTTCTGTTGATCATACACCTGAGAGTTCCTTTAAGTCACCCTTATGCGCTCGAATTATTGCTATGTTGAACCCTTTCCATGTGTTTTTAGAATGCAAAGTTCAAGCTGCTCTGCTGTTGTTCATTTGTTATTTTAAGCATGATTTTCTTCGTGTTCTTTGGGGAAGAATGTTTAATATCATTGAAGATTTTTTTAGAACTAATACATCTAGTCAGGTTTGGACCAGAGCAAATATAACAAATTCTACTGCATCTTAATTATAAAATTAAGCCTTAGAAACCCCAAGGGGTTGGCTCAAGTGGTAAGAGCCTTGGTCTTTGTGGTAGTCCCATGAGGTCTAAGGTTTGAATCCCCTTGGGTGCAAACAATTCTTTGGGGCCAGCTCGCTGGCAAAGCCGAAGTATTACCTGATTTGAGGAGGTGCTTTACATGGGTGCGAGGTTTACTTGACAGGGGTGGGTACACGGAGTGGCCTGGCCTTGGAGGGGTTCCTCGTCATAAAATAAATAAATAAATTAAGCCTTAGAAAGAAACTGCTCGATAGGAATTTACAGTGATTTTAAATTTAAGTGACTAAGTTTTATGTTAAAAGTAGGATCCCTGTATTATGATTCTGCCTATATGTCAGGACTTCTGGTAATATTGCTTATATCTTCTTTTTTGAACTGCAGGTGTTTGTTGTGGCTGTGCTTGCGATTTTTCCATTGGTACCTAGAAATCTTTCACAAAGGGCATTTCGGCTTTCCTTAATGGGCACAGCATGTTCCTCTCTTTTTTCCTTGTATTCGCTATATGGGGTATTTCTTTTTCTGTTTCACTGCGCTTGTAACTTTTCACTCCATACATGGTTTGTTATCTTTCTTCAAGTTCAATTAACCAATCTTATGTTGTTGCAGAAACCCAGGGCATGGAATGCACAGGCTTTGCAAGTTTACTTTCAGTCTATTGTTGCAACCAAGGATTTTATCTACTTCATCTACTGCCTTATCTTTGTGGCTTCAAATCTTTGCCTTAAGTGTGAGTATTGCTTAGTTAAATTCTTTCTCTAAGTTCATCATTTTTGTTCTTCTGTCAATATTATTGAATTGATCTTTTTTCTGGCCGTGCCTAGTATGATGAGGTGATCTTTCTTGCAGTTTCCTTGATTCCTATTTTATGTCGAGCACTTGAGCATGTTGCCAAGTTCCTTAGGCATAATTTCAGTCGTTCCTCCTTGTACAGGTGGGAGAGTTATGAACCTTTAATGATATATATCTTTGGTTGGATTTACTTGCTTACAATATGTGTTTTTATCCTATTTGGGTTTTCTCAATCATATTATCTTATTGCCCCATTGAGCGATATTTCATTGAATGCTGTCTGTTGTATGAATTTACTAATGTGATACAGTCAATTGGCACTTCAGAGAACTGTTGGAATGTGGGTTTCTCTTGTGATCCTTGAATTGATTAGGATTATTCTACAACTTTGGTTTTGATGTTTGGTTTAACAAAATGATGCTATCATGTTATTATTCTTACCTAATATTGTTTGTTTTGCCTTTTGTCACCGCATCTTTGGGTTGAAGGCTTTTTGGAGATTCCTTCAAGCATTTGTGCCAGTCATTCCCACTAATTAATATCTCAGTAGTTCTGGTCGTGTTTACTTAATTCAGTTTTAGCGCTCCTTAGATAGTAGATTAGTGCGTGCATTCAGATTTTTGGTATCCATACTATCTCATTTGAGTCTATCATAATTTTGAATTATTATTGCATACTTTTCCTGTAATATTGGGATATCAATACTCACAGAGTACCTATTATTTGACAAAATTTTACTCTTGGGCATTGGTTTATTATGCTAAATGATTGTTTTAAAGTGCTACATGGTTTTCAGGCCAGAACCCCTGTCACGGTGTCTCCTTGTCTTCATGTAGTGCAGTTTGTTTTCTAGTGAACTTTCTTCTATGCCTAAGTTAAACATATAATTGTTTCAACTTCTCTAATATTAGCCTTTATATTTTATTTATTCTTTGGGAATATTTAACTTTTTTCATATGAGCAATATTATCTTTTTCTGTGTGAATAGGAAGTACTTGGAAGAGCCATGTGTTTGGGTGGAGTCAAACACAACTACCCTCAGCAAACTGTCTTCACACTCTGAGATTGGACTTGGCTTCCTTCTTATTATTTCCTTTTTCTCGTGAGATTCTCAGAGAGATTTATCTTTTTCAATTATTGCACGTATTTATTTCCTTTCATTGTTATGTTTTTGCTTACTTTACTTCTGGAGTCTCTCAAATTCTCAAATTATAATTATGCAGGTGGCAACGCAATCTAATACAAACTTTCATGTACTGGCAGGTTCGTTACATTTGTCCCTGATCATCTATACAGTTAGTTTTTTTCTTATTCGATCAAAAGTGCTGTTAGCTGTAGCTAAAAGCAACTGTGCATAAGCACCAGAAAATTGATGGATTTGGTGTCCCAATCATGTTTTGTCTTAGACACTCCTTTTCACATTGACTGGATCATTTTTCTGCAAAACTGGGGACCAGTGGTGTGCTATCGGTTTATTGAGAGAAGAAAACTTGGACTGTGCCTCATGATTTCACTTGTGTGAAAATATCAGTAGAGTTCAAGAAGCACTTTAAAAAAATTAAAATATGCAAAAGTTTGGTGGTTGATTTCTGTTGCATTTGGTTGTTATTTCATCCTGTTTTCTTATTTGGTCTCTATTTAGATTTGGTGTTAACCTTTGCATTATAGTGTATGGTACCAAATGAATTTTGTTTGGTTAGTTTTTTGTTTTTTCTTCCAAATTTTCTTGCTTTTGACTCTCTTAAAACACTTTTTTGACAGCTATTGAAGCTCATGTACCATGCCCCTGTTACTGCTAGTTACCACAACAATGTATGGGCTGAGATTGGGAGGTTTGTCAATCCGCTCGTCCACCGCTACGCCCCATTCTTGAATACTCCAATTTCTGCTGCCCAGAGATGGTGGTTCAGGTAGATGAAGGTAGCCTCAAAGAGAAAGGGAAGGGGAAGGGGAAGGGGAAGGGGCCAAAAACAGTATTCCACCTGGGCATCACTTGAGAACTTTTTATCTAGAAAGAATTAACTTATGTGTCTCACAAATCTTTCATTATGGTTATAGCTGGAACTGAGGTAATGTTTGTGCCCACGCATGAAATGTAAAACACATGTATGGATTAATTTGCTGAAATGAATATCTAAGTTTTGATTGTGACATGAAAGTCTTTAATTTCTCCTTAATATTGCTTCTACCGGTCTTTTCTTACTCTTGAATCTTAGCTACCAAAGCTGATGGAACGCTAAAACCTGTTCAAATCGGGTCTAATTTAGCTTCCATACCTCAAATTGGGTCCCATTAGGATCACAAACAAACAAACAAACAGACACTGTCCCTGTGCTGCCATAAGATACGTGTCATCTCAGTGCGCCACTTTCTGCATTATCAGCAATGAAGATTGCGCATCAGATAACACAACACCCACGTTCAAATTCTGATCGTTGCAGTATGGCTCGGTGGGAACGTGGCCAAGTGCACCCCCCCCAGTCGTCTGAGAGTTGTATAATAAATGAAGAAGAGGACAATAAGAAAGGCCGAGAAGCTTTCCGATGGGACGAAAGGAATCTCTATCTATCTATCTATACACAAAATAAAGCATATAACCACGCGTATAGCCTGCACTGGTTATTGCACGTGCCAACTCAAACCCACCCATTCCAAAACGGATAACCATCTTCTACAAAATATATGAATACAGGCAGTCTCTTGCATGAACAGTATAAAAAATAATATCTATTAAAAATGTGATTTTTTATGCATATTTTTTATTAAGTTCTATTGATTTATGTTTTAAAAAAACTTTAAGCAAAAAACGGTCTTTTAGTTTATTGAAGAAGAAGCGTACCTTTAAAAGTGAAAAAGAAAAACTTTTGAAATAAATTTTTTTTTTGTTTTTGCTGTCTTGATAACATGCCACATTTTTAGTAATTAGTATTTTTCAAATCGTTCGACGCAAAAAAGGCCTGACTTTGCCTTATTTGATAAGTTATAATTTCTTTAAAATTGAAGAGGATCCTTATCTTTTAAAAAAAAAAAAAAAAAAAAAATGTCATTTCAAACATACATATGTCAAGTAATTTAAAATATATATAATTAATAAAAAAAGACTCTCAAAATAATTCATACCCATCTTTTTATTTTATTTTTATACGAGTTTGAACATTACACGGATGCTACTAAATTTTGAACAAAATGGCAATGCCCTGAATTTCGGCCAAGTGTCTTTGGCACGACCACGTGTCCTGTCCACAAGTGTTTGAAAAAGTAGTACGACTCCAATCACATGGGCCCCGCTTCTCGTGGCAAAAAGCCAAAAATTGAGTTGGCTGGCTACCATGAAAACATTGAAAAGTTCTCTAGAGACAACCAAACGGCGTCTTCTCCGAAATTCAAATATTTTGTTGAAACGCTACACTACTACACAGAGCTACATCACCAGCAAGATTCCCACTCAAAAAAGCCCAATCTCTGATCCACGCCCACATTGCTTTCCTATCTCACTAATTCTCCGGCGAACCGCACCGATCGCCACCGTGCATTTCCTTCGTTCAATACCCGAAGGCCAAGGGAAAAGAGGACATGAATGACGTGGACACCGAGCCCTTGCGTTCTTATAAGGTTCTCGGTTTCACTGATGGCGCGAAGAGTCACCATCGCCGTCGCCGACCTGCCGGGAAGCCCGGAACCCCGCCGTCTCCGGCCCGGCGGACTCAGTCTTTCAGCCAAGATTTCGGGCACGCCGCCGCCGAGACTTATCTGGTCACCCGGCTCAGCTTCACCCTCCTCCGATATCTAGGGTACTATGTTTTTTTGAAACTTAAATTTTCTGTTTGGTTCCTGAGAAAACGGAAAGGAAGAGAAACTTGAATTTGGCGTTTTCTACTGTTTTGCCCTCTGCGAAGAAACGTATAAACTTGGTTAAATAATTCAATAAGATATGGTTGAGTTGATTTTTTATTTTTTATTTTTTTTTTTATAAATTTAATTCTAAAATTTTGAATTTATTTTCTTCTAATCTCTCACCAACTAATTGTAGAATTAATGGAATGCTTCATCTATTTGAATATAAAACCAAAATTTTAAATTTTCACATTCAAATTTATTAACTTTGTTATAGCAGTTGTGGGTTTTTTTTTTTTTTTCGGGGTGTCAATTCGTGGATTCTCAGCATGCATGAATGATGGTTTTGTAAAAGTTTGGCCTATACTACTTATCAAAAACAAGTTTTGGCCTATACTAAGTGAAGAATGACTGTACAATTGGACGTATGTTTTAGCATGTAATGGTGGGAAAATTTTGCAAAATCTGAGGAGATGATTGTGTTTGTGCTGAAATATTTGTTACACTCCTGCTGCCTCACTCAAATAAAGTTCTTGGACCAGTTTGGTGTGCTGTATGTGCTTAGTTACTTTACTTAACTGTCTGAAATCAGGAAAAAAAAAAAAAATTGACGTGTGAAAGGGTTTTGTTCTATTTGGTAACCATAAGGGTTCGAGTGACATGGAAAAATTTCGCTTTGTTATATTTAAACTTGTGTGTATTATCGTTTTTCGTTTAATCATTTCTTTTCGTTCAGGGTAGGCTCCCGGTGGATCACAAGATTATTTGCTCTTGGTTTTTATGCCTTGCTACTTATGCCCGGGTTTCTTCAAGGTTCATATTGTTCGTGCTATAAATACAGCATACACGTTGTTCCCTTGTTTGTCTCTCCCCCCCCCCCCCCCCCCCCCCCCCCCTCTTTTATACTTATCTTTTGTTTGATTACTTAGTTATGTCCTAGATCATGAAGGAAACTATATATTGGGGATTTCTTGTGTAAGCCAAATGCAGAAAAGAAAAAAAGTGTCATGGTTTCTAGATTATTCTTCAATCTGTGACAGGAACAAATTTGTATTCAAGGATGTATTCGCATATGGTCCAAATAAACAGAATATAACTTGCTTGCTAATTTACTGCAGTGGCATATTATTATTTCTTCTCCAGCCAGGTCCGGCGAAGTGTTGTATATGGAGATCAACCAAGAAATAGGTATGTAATTGTGATAGAGGTAATGGTTTATTTCTATGTTTTGCTTTTCATAGGCTATGAGGTTGCTCATGTATCACATACAAATGCTAATTTTTTTTCCTGTTGCAATTGCGTTTCTTACTTTTTAACAGGTTGGATCTATATCTGCCTGAAAATAATGATGAACTAAAGCCAGTTGTGATATTTGTAACTGGCGGAGCTTGGATTATTGGGTGAGTGATTTGAGATAGCTGCTAGCTTTTGCATATCTTTTCACGTTGAAATTGTTTTTGGTTTTGTGTTATCTGGTAGCTTAATCTGTGCACTAACTATCGGGCAACAAACTGAGCCATGCCTATTCTCTGGTAGAGGGCTTAAAGTAGGTTTACAGTTTAAAGATATGATACTGTCTGATTCCAATTTTAGTACTGGAAACATAAGTTTAGTATGTTTGCTGTGACAGTCTCCGGTCATAATGATAAGGATTTCTGATTTGCATTTGGGCTCAACACGTACCCTTTGAGGTAGCAAGTGTAAATAATTGCCAAATTACACTTGACAAGGAGCTCTTTGGCAATATGAAATGAAGTTAAAGGGATCTATGGTTTAGCCTAGTTAAACTTATTCGTGAGAGGATGGAGGGTAGGATGGAAAGTAAATTGATTGCTTTGAAGATGAATTTTTTTTTGTTTGGTAATACTAGTATAGAAAACTTTGAAGTTAAATTTACTATTGCCACTTGAACTAACACATTGGGTGAAATGTGAGAAATCCCAAATCTTTAGTGTTGACATTATCTGATTCATTATCAAAAACAAACCACCTCCCCCATCACTCCCCCCCCCCCACAAAAAAAAAGCCCTTATTTGATGGGCAAATCCTGGTTACATTATAAATTTTTAGCACTGCCTGGTTGAACTCTGTTAGCTTAGTTTATGGCCATTTTATTTTCACTTGCTGATGTCAAATTTATGGTATGAAGCACTGTAGATAATATCATTCATTCCCTTGCATCATATCGATCCATCTACTTAGTTTTCTCAACATCAATTATGTGTATTAGGTACAAAGCGTGGGGTTCTCTTTTAGGAAAGCAATTGGCAGAAAGAGACATAATAGTGGCATGCCTTGACTACAGGTATTTGTTTGCGGATTCCTTTTTTCTTTTTTCTTTTTTTCTTTTTTTCTTTTTATTTTTTTAATAGCATCAATATCTGAGACCCTAAATAAACCCCACCCCCAACCTTTACTACTTGAGCCAAAGCCCAAAGACAATTGGTATTTAATTTCAGTTCAAGTAGCACCATACTGAAGTCCTTTCATCACTAAAGGCATGTGTTTGTATACTCTGCCCCAATGCCCCCCCTTTCCGGGGCACACTGAAGTGCCATAAAAATACAATATACCCCATACAAATAGATTTCGAGATTTTATTGATCATATATATCTTAAAAGTATGTGAATTTATACAGTTTTCTGTTGATTTTGGTTTAAGACAATTCATCATGTCTGGGTAAATTATTCAAATTTATCTGTTTATCTGTTGTACCTGTATATTAATGCTTGGTATAACTTAAGCATATTTTCCATTGCATTAAAGATGCTTCTTGTGTTAGAGTTTGTTGTCCAATTACTCAAGCATCTATCTTGAATGGTAAATTCTATTTAATTGTTATATTTATTATGGTTACTTCGTGTATGTTATCTACCCTGACAAATTATATATGCATGCAGAAATTTTCCTCAGGGGACTATTAGTGATATGATAAAAGATTCTTCTCAGGGAATCTCATTTGTCTGCAATCACATAGCTGAATATGGGGGTGACCCTAACAGGTGACAAACTAATTTCTTTGTTTCTGGAATTTCTCATCTCATCTTCAAACCATGCCATTGATCTTTTTGTCCATATTTGGGTAGGATATATCTAATGGGGCAATCGGCTGGTGCACACATTTCTGCTTGTGCTCTCGTGGAGCAAGCAATCAAAGAATCTGAATCTGGAAAAGGAGAGAGTATTTCTTGGAGTGTCTCTCAACTAAAAGCTTATTTTGGTTTATCTGGAGGGTAAATTTTTATCTGTTCCTTTTGTTGTGAATCTCGTGGAAGCTTGTTGAATCTGATCAGGGCCTGTCAGATGATCTAATATGTTAAATCCATAGCCTTTTTGAGCAGTTCACCATTTACTAGTGGATATTTGTTAATGATTGTATGGATCATCCCTGGGGTTTAACCTTTTGTGAACCCAGACCAGAAACATCTAGCTTTGGAACTTGTTGATAATGAGAGTATTAGGTTCATGAGAGAATGGGACTCTGTCCACTGGTGCTTTTACCAAATTTTGGTCACTGGTTGTTGATGTCTTCTCAGTACCATGAATCATAAATCGGTTCTCACTCGAATCCTGGAAATAGTAAGCTATATTCCCCTTGGCCTGCCTTTTGCAGATATGGAATGCTGCCCATAGCTTTTAGTGTTCCCATACTAATGGCGCATGGATGGACCAACTGAACATCTACCAATTTGCCTTCTCAATTACTGTGTGCCAGAGTTTGGAACTGCAGCTCTGTGAAATCTGTTTTTCCTATTGCACAGCTTTGAGTTTCTTTTGTGGACCTGTAGTATAGCAAATATACTCTTTAGTTACTGTGCTTTTTGATTATTGGAGATAGTGTAGTAAAGGAAGGCCTTCAGATTTTCAAAGAGGTGCCACACGCATGCTATACATGTTATTGTTAATCATGACTATCTTAAGTTACTTAGAATGTGCGGATCCTTGTGGTATGCGTAACGGGAAAGAGAATGCGGTACCACCTCTTATCCTTGAATGTGTTATATCATTGGAAGATGGAATGTATGATTGTTCAAGTTAAAATCTGTAAGCTGTTCACCTAGTTTCACTCGAAACTCTATAAAGTCTTATAGAAAGTACAAAAATGGGAAGGAAACAATGTGTATTTTTTTTTTTAATGAATGAGAAACTTTCAATGCATTTAGTGTATTTTTGGATTAGTGTATTTAGTGTTTTGGAATGCAAGTGTACCCCGTTTTGGATAGAATGATTACTTGTTTTTTATTAGAAGAGGGAAATTGTTGACCGTCATATGGTACATGGACACTATTTAGGTCCTTGATTATGCTAAGTTGCTATGTGCTTATTATAGGTGTGAGGTCTAGTTCTAAGAGTAGATACCATCATATTCATTTTTGCCAAAAGATACCATATATATATTTTAGTATCATCATAAAGTTCAGAAAGCATGACAAGTTTGATGCATCAATTAATGGAGGCTTCACAGAATAGATTCAATTTAAGTAATAGCAGGCAAGACAAAAACAAACTTCTGTAATTCTCATGACAGTAATTTAGACTAAATGGTCTGCATCTTTAAATCAAACATTTTCCCATGCCACCCCACTGGCACCTGTTCCCTATCAGTACAAGGCTGATGGGATTCTTTTTGCTTTCCTATTTTAAGGATGCAAGATCTTTATGAATTTTTTGGAGAAAGTTGAAAGATGGCTTGATGGTTTTATGTTGTTGAGAAGATATACTAGAACAGATTCTGTACGTTGCATCTGTATCATGTTTGTCAATCTAATGGTGGATGCAGCACTTTGGTTCATACTTTGATTCTTTTCCCCTGGAAATTCTTTGAGCAGGTACAATTTACTTAATTTAGTTGATCACCTCCACAAACGAGGCCTCTATAGCTCCATTTTCTTAAGGTACTTGCCCAATATTTTGCTGGGAATAGATAGGCATACAGTTATCTTTTTCTTTTTCTTTTTTTCTTTTTCTTCTTTTTTTTTATTTATTTATTTATTTATTTATTTTTTAATTATTATTATTATTTTTTATCACCTTAGATATATTTTGTTGTAATTGGTAATTACAGCATTATGGAAGGTGAACAATCATTGCAACGATTTTCTCCTGAAGTTATGATACAGGATCCAAGCATTAGAGATGCTGTTTCTCACCTGCCTCCTATTACTCTTTTCCATGGAACCTCAGATTATTCCATACCATCAGATGCCAGGTTAGAATCTCCCTGAAATAAATTCTGCATGCGCGCTAACCATGTTTGGTAGGAGGAATGGAAAGTAGCCAATAAGCTTTAGCTCAAATGGCACAAATAACACCTACTCTATAAATAATAAGTGGAACTATGGAGGGTGAGGTGGTGGGTTTAAGACCCATTGAGTTCATGAGTGACGTACCTATAAAAAAGAAAAAAGATGGGTGGAAAGTGGGAGGGATGAAAAGGAGGGGAGAGGAGGGGGAAAGAGTGGGGAAGTAAGGGGAATCCACCTTTTCCTCATGTGGTGGAAAGGAAATAAAAGAGGAAGGAATGAGAAAAATAAAGATATACTTTTACCATTATGCCCGACTTCAAATTTTTTGAAGGATAAAATTGAAATTTCACATATTCGTCTTAAGAACCCATCTTTTCCTCCGATCCTCTTCAAATTATATCTGTAACGTGATGATGATCATGAAAGTAATAATAATGTGATAAGAATAATGAAATAAAGAAGCATGTAAGAAAAAAAATAAGTAATGTGAAATAAAAAAAAAAAATAGAATTGAAAATTACTTTGGATATTGTGCACACGGATAAAAAAATACTGTCCTTTTGTTTGGTACTTACTATGTTCATATTTCTGAAAGCATGAAAGAAATGATACGTAAATGATGAATAATTGGAGTGAATAAATGGCATATTAAGCCTCATATAAAAATATCCATGCCATTTATAACTGTCCCTTTCCTGTCTAATATTATTCACTAATCCTGAAAGAAGTGGTATGATGAGGTTGAGTTAATTCCACGCCACGCCTTATGACAAAAGTGGGCTCAGTGTGGTGTATAGTGAGTCCCTTCCATCATTCCATGGAACTTCAATGTTTCCTAATCCTTCTTTCCATTTGCAGTAAAACTTTTGCAGATGCTCTTCAAAGGGCAGGAGCTCAAGTAACGCTAATTCTGTTTGAGGGAAAAACACATACAGATTTGTTTCTTCAAGTAAGTGATGTCTCGGATATCTTCTTGTAAGGTTGTTACTATTACTTTAGCTGTTAACCTCTGATCAGACTTTATGCATTGCCTTATAATTTATTTTCCAAAGTGGTATACGCACCAATGTTTCCAAATTTTCACATAACAATATCTAGAACTCCTAAAAGCAAATTTGGTATAGACCATTAGAATTCATACATACCATATGAACCTTTGTCCTTCCAAGCAACCCTCTACTTTTTGGTTATATGCAGGATCCTTTGAGAGGAGGCAAAGATGAACTGTTTGACCATATAGTTGCCGACATACATGCCGGTGATAAGGAAGCTCTTGCCAAGGATGCAGTGGCCCCTCCAAGAAGACGCCTTGTTCCCGAGTTTTTGTTACAAATGGCTCGCGAGATCAGCCCCTTCTAGCCCTTATATATAGTTCTCTAAGTTTATAAAAACTTAATTCAGATGCCTTTGTTACTTTTGTCCATTTTGTGTTCTCTTTAGGAGAAAAGTTCTTATTCCTTGGGTGATTTTGTTAATTCCTTTTTGAGGTAAATTTCGAGTGATTACAAGGAGAGAGTTTGTTCTTTTCTTTGATGTATTTAGCAGTTAAGTCTCAGACTGGCCTGTCGAATGTCAAATTATTAAAGCTTTTTCTGAAGTAAATAAATGTTCTGCATTTACAAACTAACAACTTGAAGTCATTTCATCTTTCTCCCCACCGTTGTGGTTCTGATATGTTTTCATAAAATGAACGGACCTTTCTTTGACTTTAACTTTAGTTGTGTGATTTGACGAACATAAACGTTCTCACCAAGAAGTTCGGGTCGAAATCCCAAGTTATTAACATCTATTATGCCTGTACTGACCTGACATTGTCGAAAATAAATTTTCTACCGTCTACAAGCAGCCAGTAGAAAAGCGGCTAAATTGCAACAAAATTGTAGTTTGATGTATCCAAATGTCACACATATTAGTTCATGGTGCTTTTTTGAAAATGATTGTTAGTTAGGGGCTTAAATATATTTAAGCCAAAAAATTAAGGTCAATTTTGGGTTTTTTTTTTCTTTTTTTTTTTCCACAACCAAATTCCCAATTTGCATATGAATTTGTTAAGAAAAAAAAAAAAACGAAAACAAGAACAAATCCATTAGAGTATGCTTCCAAACAAGGCTATAGTTTTCTAAAAGCCTCCAAGGTTCAAAACCTTTAAATTTGACCCCAAAAAAACCTTCTAGCAGAGCCTAAAATAAAAAGAAAACGCTAGGCCTAAAAATGTTTAAATTTGACCCAAAAACTTCAAATTAGGCCCCAAAAAAATTCAAACCGGGCCCAAAGAAACTTGAATAAAGCTTTGCATGCTCAGTTCCGCCTACCAACCACCACCGCCATCGACTTGGTGGTAATGGTGAATGCCGAAAATTCTCCTAAGTCTGAAAAAGTCAGAAGTATTTTTGTATTACCGACTTTATCAGTGGTGGGAGGTGGAAGTTATCCCCCCCCACCCCTTTTTTTTTTTTTTTTTTTTTTTTTTTTTCATTTGTTTCCTATTCTCACATGTACCGGATAATTGCGGGATTGGGCTAGACCTTGAGACTGGTCCCATGGTGATTATTGTGCAAGTGGGGTTTCAGACTTTCAATCTTTGTGCGGCCTTTAGAAAGGTACAACTTGTGTATGGTTCATTTGAAATCATGAATGATATCATTGTCCGTTGTTTGTTTCTATTCTTGTACTGCATTTTTCATTTGGACTTAGTTATTGGGGTGTCTACTCTTTTATGGTTGTTCAATTCCTTGTAACCTGCTTTCCCTTATTTGATTAGGGCAAAAAAAAAAAAAAAAAGTATTGGCTACGTAGGCATGTGGGATATGGTGTCACCTTCAATTTTGGTAATTTCTTTATCTAATGCTTTGTTTGTTTCAGCGTAAAATGATTTCGGCATTTTACGGTGTTTGGTAAGGGCAAAAATAATGGTCAACGAAAATTATTTTCAGTTTGACAGTAAAAGCCTTTTTAATTTTTAAAAAACGATTTACGATTTTGAAAATTGTAAAATCGTAAATTGTTTTTCGAATTTAAATTATTTGTACTTGCACACACGTTTGTAAGAATCTACAACTACCAAATATCAAAGTTTGTTGGTAGATCGAATCTACCGTAAAAAGTCTCAAATTTTTATATTAAATTGCCGGATTCCGGCGATCGTGGTGTGGCCCTCATTGATTTGGAAGGCCAATTTCATTTTCCCCTTCGTAAAAACTGTTTCGAGGACCCTAAACTCAACCTGTTGCTTGATTTGACACATTGGCTTGAATGAGTCAATGCTCATTCTCATTGACTTGGGAGTCGATATATATATATATATATATATATATATATATATATATATATATATATATATATATATATATATATATTTAAAAGATTCAATTGATGTGATGACACCTTTTGGCATTGACATGGGCCCATAGAATGGATCGGTGCTCATTCAATTTCCTGTTTATTTCAGCATCAACGTGGGGTTTGAAGGTGAAGTTTTCACTTAATTTTGTGTTTCTTTTCCTTTTCAATTATATCGTAATTTCGTTTTCTGGAAATTTCCTGCATGTACGTGTTTTACACATCAACATCATTTTTGGCTTGTTCGGCTGACTGATCGACCGAACTCTATGTGTTTGCATATAAGCTAAATAAAATTTTAAACCAAATAATGTGATCAACATATTCTACGCACCATTTTTTTTTTTTTTTTTTTTATCAATTGTTTTATAACGAGTGTATCTCCCAACATGTGTAGTTCCTATATGTTTTAATTTAACTTTGTTCCTAACTTCTAGTTAATTAAGAATAATAAGGATTACGTGGCTGCCCAGTGTGCTGTAATTAATATATGATCAGTTTTATCAATATATAAGAATTACGCTTTAGAGAGTTATTCTTCTACTTTCTATGATTCTTAATTAGAAATTTTTAGGATTTAAATAAGAATTAATGTAAAGTCTAGCTGATTTGTGTAAATTCTACTTGGTACTTAATTCCCACCCATTGCGCCATGCAAGCTTGCTATGAAAAGGGATCGAGTACTTACACACAAAAAAGAAAGAAAGAGTAGATCGAACTTGTCTCTACCTTTAGTCCCTCATTCTCCGAATAAGATGCTTCTCTGAAGCCAATATCTTTCTGTGTCTCAAGATGATAAGATAATTAAGTATTCTCTAGCTGCATAGACCCTGGTGGTGGTGAATATTACACATACAGATGGGCCATGGCTGCGCAATTATTATTCAAAATGGATTAAATTTTAGTCTCTATCTACAAATCTTTACTTGTTATTTTAATTATTTTATGTGGTCTGCTTTCTGTGTAAGACTTTTCAACTATATATATATATATATATATCCCACTCCTTTTTTTTTTTTTGTTTTTTTTTATTTGGTAATTTCCTGTACGTATCCAACTTCACTTGGCTTGTTCTCTTGTGTATCCATCATATCAATCCATTAATTACAGTTGGATATGCATATATGGTACGTCTATAAATAAGAGCAGCGTAGAGAGGGTTTAATTGCACTATCAACTCCCGAAATGAAGTCCACTCTACTTATAATCTCCCTTCTCTTGGCGTCCACACTTTTCCTTCCTTCTTCCATTTTAGCTAGAGAATTATCTGGTGAGCTCACTCACGCGATCATTTCCACTCCATATATATATATATATAGTTGATCAGTTTGAATTTACTTAATAAACTGAAATTCTGAATATTTTGTAATTGGATTTCACATATATAGCTGTTGCTCGTTTATATATATTTTATTTCCACCAATATATTGGGATCTAAGAAGAATTCTTTGAAGTGAAATGAGTTTTCTTGGTCTTATTAATTAAACTGATAAATTCTAACCAAATAGTAGTTAGGCAACCTTAATTAGTCTTTCACTTTTTGGATTATGGAACACAAGTTTTATTGTTAGTTTGTTGAGATTAATTGGTTATATTCTGATGTATCTCTATATCTCTGGTAATGGTGCAGCCAAACCTGATATTAATAAAGGACCCGTGACTGGAGGAACCGCCGATCCAAACCACCCAGCAGTGAAATGTGGTCCTGGTGTTCCCTATACTAAATGCCTGAACCCCCCAAAATCAAAACCAAGTCCTCCATCATGTAATCGGTACATACGTAATTGCCCACCGGCCTGAAGGTGTTTGGGATAAGAAGCTGCATGGTGGATCGTCGACAGCATGCAGTGCCGCTTAATAAGATGAAGTAGGTTTTGTACGTCTAATATATCGTTTTTGGGGGTTTCTGTGGCTTTATATAGAATTCTGATTGCTTTTATATGCACTCAGCACTCAGAATTAAACCTATTGCTTTTTTTTTTTTTTGGCAATAATTATTGATGTAATGCATGTGTGCAAAATAAAAGAGCTGATCGACTCATGAGTCAATCCGTTGCTTTATTTTACTAAGGGAAGTCCCATACAATTTTATGTATTATCCTTTATCTGCCTTATCACAAAGTTCAAGTTGGATGAATTATTTAATTTGAGGCCGCAGTTATTGTGAAAAAAGAAAGGGACAATTAATGATAAACAACTCATAAACGGTCTTAATAAAATTCTGAAAAATATATGGAAATGGAAAGGCCTATATATATTACTGTTAAAATGTCCGATAAATGAGACGTACAAAGAAGTTAGAAAAAGGTAAGAGCGGTTCGTCGAGAATAGTGACGGAATCACCTCCAATGCTTAAGGTAGTAAGTGAACAAAAAGTTAAATTGACATAGTATAGCTAGGCAAAGAGAATGAAAGTGCACGGACCTAAGGAAGCTATCTCCTCGATCTCCATTTATAGGCTAATTACCATCTTGAACGCCAATTGGGCAATTACTAGAGGTAATGAATCAATATAGGAAAAAAGTATGGAAATACTTATACTGGCATGGAAGTTAGCCAACCCATCGAATGTCCCGTGAGTGATTTTCCCTTTAGAGAAAACCAACGACAAATTTCTCAACAAGACCAACTAACCCTAAATCAGATTGCATGCCTTATATGATCATATTCAATTTATCACACACACACACACATATACGTGGAGAAGAAGGAATCTAACACACGTGTGACTGAGACTTGAGACTTTTTTTCATCTAAAATAATGGCCAAATCTGATCTAAGGGTAACTCAAAACATTTCAATATTGTGTGGTAGAATTGCATACTCATAAACACCATTTGACGTAACACTACAAAAAAAGGCGTAAATCGCCGCGTGTCTACAGTAGATGTTACTGTAGACACGCGGCCAGATGGCAACGTGTTTCTCTGGACACGCTGCCAGATGTAGCGTACAAACAATTGGCAGCGTGTATTTTATACACGCTGCCATCTGGCAGCGTGTAATTTCTACACGCTGCCATATGGCAGCGTGTAATTTCTACACGCGGCCATCTGGCCGCGTGTATAAGTACACGCGGCCAGATGGCCGCGTGTATAAGTACACGCTGCCATCTGGCCGCGTGTATTTTATACACGCTGCCAATTGGCCGCGTGTATAAATTCCACGCTGCCATCTGGCAGACACGTGTAATTTAATACACGTGGCTAACTGAAAAACACTTTTTTGGAATTCCCTTTTTTTTTTTTTTTTTTAAAAAAAAAAAAAAAAAAACAAATAAATTGGAGTATAAAATTGCTATGTACCCTATACCAAATTAGAGTATATAAACTAATTAGTTTTATACAGTACTTGTATTTAAATTTTTTGGAATTTATTTATATTAAAAATTCCTATTATATACCCCAACAATAAATTTGTGCTACACATACTTATATAAGTATATATAGTTATGTTTTAGGATTTACATGCAAGTTGAGTTTCTTGAATATGGTTTATGCGTTAGGACTTAATTTATTGTATGTGTAGTACATACTCTCAGGGTTAGGGTTCGTTGAACATCCATCTGAATGTGTTCGCCTTGTGGTCCCGATCATTATGGCATACCTTACACAAGTATAAAATTGCATGCCTCTATCATTTGATCGAGTTCAATGTTCAAAACTTGGTCGAACTATATATCATTTGATCCTAGAGTTAGGGTTTATCACTATACATATAGTATATATATTTAGGGTTAGGGTTTATGGCTTACATATATATGGTACATACACTTAAGATTTGGGTTAAGATTATGGGTTTTAGGGTTCAATTTTATGGTCAGTGTTTAGTATAGTATATATATATAAAACTAAACCGTAAACTATAAATTAAAACTAAATCCTAACCCTAAGTATAGTATATATATATATATATATATATATATATATATATATATATATATACTTAGGGTTAGGATTTAGTTTTAATTTATAGTTTACGGTTTAGTTTTATGACTTAGGGTTTAGCAAGAATGTACATTACATACACTTAAGGTTGCATGTGTCTGTGTTTGTATTTGTATTTGTATTTCAAAACTATCTTGTCATATTATGTACATACATATATATAATATATGCATGCACATGCATGCATGTAAACGGCGTGCCGAAACTATATACCTTTATAGTTACTTGTATACACCCTAACATTGGTGTTTATGGCTATATGTATATATATAGTATACTTATATACCTATATTGTGTATAGCTATATATAGTATATATATACACTTAGGGTTAGAGTTTATAGATATATATAATAACGTTGTATATACCCAAATTTGGGCTACAAATATATGCATAATTATACGGCGAGGAACAAAAATAAAAATATGCAACATAACAAAGTACATACACTTAGGGTTAGGGTTTATGACTATATATAGTATATAGACATAGGGTTAGGGGTATGGGCTACGTGCAATATGTTTATAGTATATTTACGTTTTACGTGTTGAGTACTTTAAATATATATGGTATACTTATAAGTAAACCCTAACTCTAATTAGGATTTACGTTAATGGAATAGTAATCTAATAAAACCCTAACCCTATATATATATAGGACCTATATATATATATATGAAACTTAACACAGACTTAAGGTTTAAGAATTAGTTTTAGGGTTACCGTTTAGGGTTTAGTTTTATGGGTTAGAGTTTACGTAAACCTTAACACTATATATATTACATACACTTAGGGTCGGATTAGGGTTTGTGTTTGTGTTTACAAATACAAAACTATATATATATATATATATATATAGATACAAAACTATATATATATATATATTTAATATATATATATATATATATATATATATATATATATAATCTATATATATATATATATATATAGAATATATATATATAGATATATATAGATACAAAACTATATATATATATATATATATATATATATATATATATATATATATATATATATATATATATATATATATATATATATATATATATATATATATATATATATATATATATATATATATATATATATATATATATATAATCTATATATATATATATACCATTTTTCGTTTTTTTTTAAAAAAAAAAAAAAAAATTAAAAACAGATAGAGACGTGTATAATAATACACGTCCCTAATTGGCCGGGTGGCATTACGCCACGCGGCCAATTTTTGGCCAGGTGACCTGCGCGGGACATTTCCCGCGCGCCAACTGGCTAATATTTCAATTAATAAAAAAAAAAAAAAAAAAAAAAAAAGGGTAGCTTCCAGAGGAAGCTACCCTCGATCCCCGCATTTCCCTCTCTCTCCCTCAGCTCGATCTCTCTCAGCTCGCTCACTCATCTCTCACGCTCACTCAGCTCTCTCTCTCTCTCTCTCTCTCTCTCTCTCCCTCTCCGTCCACCGACCACCAGGATCTCCGGCCAGCTCCCTCTCCGGCCGTGACTGCACCACCCATGTTCGGCAATTATTACGGTGCATGCTCTCTCTCTCTCTCGCTCTCTCTCTCTCTCTCTCTCTATCTCTCTCTCTCTTTATCTCTGTCTCTCTCTAGCTCTCTCTCTCTCTCTCTAACCGAACCAGCAACCCTAACCCTAGGTCCGGACCTATCTCTCTCTACACCTCCCTCTCACTCTCTCTCTCTCTCTCTAGCTCTCTCTCTCTCTCTAGCTCTCTCTCTCTCTCTCTCTCTCTAACCGAACCAGGAACCCTAACCCTAGGTCCGGACCTATCTCTCTCTACATCTCCCTCTCGCTCTCTCTCTCTCTCTCTCTCTCTATCTCTCTGTCTCTCTCTAGCTTTCTCTCTCTCTAACCGAACCACAGACTAAACCCTAACCCTTTCTTTCTCTCTAGCTTTCTCTCTCTCTGACACTATCTCTCTCTACATCTCTCTCTCTCTCTGAAACCTCTCCCGGTCTCTCTCTCTCTCTGCCTTGTACGTGATTAGTATTTTTTTAGTTGTTTTGGGATATTATTTTGGGACTAATATGTTTTAATGCAGGTACATTTTGGCAAAGGAGCATACAAATCACAAAAAAAAAAAAAAAAATTGTGAGTAATTTTAGCATTAAATTTTTTTCTGATATCTTTTGGCTATAATAAACTTGGTGCATTTAAATTAATTTGTTTAAAATCTGTTTCTAACTTTTTTAATAGTTTCATATAATAATTGTGGATTTAGCAATTAATAATGGTCTATGCAATGCTGTTAATTTTGTTGGGTTTGAATATCTATTGTTGTGTAATTTTATGTGTTTTGATGTGGTTGGTTGTTATGCATGAAAAATATTCTTACAGTTGTGGTATTTTTTTTTTTTTTTGTAATATGTTTTACTGTACTACGAATTTGTGTGTGGATTATTATTTGTCACAATTATTTTATTAACTTAATCATAAAATAAATTATCAAAACCAATAAAATATAAATAAGTATTCGGTACTACAAAAAACAATTTTTGGGTTTTTTAAGAACAAAGAAAAAAAGTTTAATTGTTCATTTCAGGTAATTTTTTTACAAACAAAAAAAAACCAATTCAAAGTAAACTCGCCATCATTTCACAATAAAATGATCGTATCTAACGATTATTGGATAGATACAGAAAATTAAATTTGGCCACCGTCTACCATTTATAATTATTTTTTTTATTATTCAATTTATAACAAAGGTGTAAACAATTTTCCCTAAACCCTAAATCAAAACCAATATAAAAATGCCTATGATCAAATCTCAAAACCAAACCCCTAAGCTTTATACTCTAAAAAACAAGCAAAAACCATAAACCCTAAACCCTAGCCCAAATTACCGTTCACCCTAAAAACCCTAAACCCTACAAAAGAGTGAAATTTTTTTATTACTTTTTAATTGTAGTTAAACCCTAAACCCTAACCTTAAAACCCTAACCCTAAAAACTAAACCCTAAAAACCTAAATCTTAACCTTAAAACCCTAACCCTAAAACCCTAAATCCTAACCTTAAAACCCTAAAACCTAAACCCTAAACCCTAAATTCTAACCTTTAAACCCTAACCCTAAAAACTAAACCCTAAACCCTAACCTTAAAACCCTAACCCTAAAACCCTAAACCCTAACCTTAAAACCCTAACCCTAAAATACTTAAAACCCTAAAACCCTAATCCTAACCTTAAAACCGTAAAACCTAAACTCTAAACCCTAAACCGTAAATTCTAACCTTAAAACCCTAACGCTAAAAACTAAACCCTAAACCCTAACCTTGAAACCCTAACCCTAAAACCCTAAACCCTAACCTTAAAACCCTAACCCTAAAATACTTTCTCCCTAAAAACCTAAATCCTAACCTTAAAACCCTAAAACCTAAACCCTAAACCCTAAATTCTAACCTTAAAACCCTAACTCTAAAAACTAAACCGTAAAAACTAAACCCTAAAAACCTAAATCCTAACCTTAAAACCCTAAAACCTAAACCCTAACCCTAAAAACCCTAAAACCTAAACCCTAAACCCTAAATTCTAACCTTAAAACCCTAACTCTAAAAACTAAACCATAAAAACTAAACCCTAAAAACCTAAATCCTAACCTTAAAACCCTAAAACCTAAACCCTAACCCTAAAAACCCTAAAACCTAAACCCTAACCCTAAAAACCCTAAAACCTAAACCCTAAATTCTAACCTTAAAACACTAACCCTAAAAACTAAACCCTAAAACCTAAACCCTAACCCTAAAAACTAAACCTTCAAAACCTAAACCCTAACCCTAAAAACTAAACCTTCAAAACCTAAACCCTAACCCTAAAAACTAAACCTTCAAAACCTAAACCCTAACCGTAAAAACTAAACCCTAACAACCTAAACCCTAAACCCTAAAACCCTAACCTTAAAACCCTAAACCCTAAAAACTAAACCCTAAACACTAAACCCTAAACCCTAACCTTAAAACCATAACCCTAAAACCTTAAACCCTAACCTAAAAACTAAACCGTAAAAACTAAACCCTAAAAACCTAAACCCTAACCTTAAAACCCTAAAACCTAAACCCTAACCCTAAAAACCCTAAAACCTAAACCCTAAACCCTAAATTCTAACCTTAAAACCCTAACCCTAAAAACTAAACCGTAAAACCCTAAACCCTAACCTTAAAACCCTAAAACCTAAACCCTAACCCTAAAAACCCTAAAACCTAAACCCTAAACCCTAAATTCTAACCTTAAAACCCTAACCCTAAAAACTAAACCGTAAAACCCTAAACCCTAACCTTAAAACCCTAAAACCTAAACCCTATACCCTAAACCCTAACCCTAAAAACCTAAACCCTAACCTTTTTAACCCTAACCCTAAAAACTGAACCTTCAAAACCTAAACCCTAACCCTAAAAACTAAACCTTCAAAACCTAAACCCTAACCCTAAAAACTAAACCCTAAACCCTAAACCCTAAACCCTAAACCCTAAACCCTAACCTTAAAACCCAAACCCTAATACCTTAAACCCTAACCTTAAAACCCTAACCCTAAAAACCTAAACCCTAACCTTTTTAACCCTAACCCTAAAAACTAAACCTTCAAAACCTAAACCCTAACCCTAAAAACTAAACCCTAAACCCTAAACCCTAACAACCTAAAACCCTAAACCCTAACCTTTTTAATCCTAACCCTAACCCTAAAAAAAGAAACCTTAAAACTCTAAACCATAAATAAAGAAAGAAGAATATTAAAAAAGAAAAAATTAAAACAGGGAGAGATCTCTTTTTTTTTTTTAATTACTTTTTATGGTCAGGTAAACCCAAACCCAAACCCTAACCCTACAAACTAAACCGTAAAAACCTAAAACCCTAAACCCTAAGAAAAAAAAAAAAAAAAACCCTAAACCCAAAAAAAAAAAAGAAGATTATTAAAAAATATAAAAGAAAAGGGTTCGAGATCTCTTTTTATTTTTTTTTTAACTATTTTATTTTAGTTAAACCCTAAACCCTAAACCCTAAAACCCTACACCCTAACCTTAAACCCTAAACCCTACAAATATTAAAACCTAAACCCTAAACCCTAAACTCGATCAAAATACTTTCTTATTTTGCATAGAGCTCATTGTATATTATGCATATTCTATTTTAATATTAAAATTAAAACGAATTTCAAGTAATTTGTCTCACATTTGTTCGCAGGTTTCAATGGACCCGAGACCCCCTACTTGCGCACATCGTGCACCACGCCAGCCCGTGCATTGCACGACTACATCCACACCGGCGATGTCAGCGGCACTACATACCACACCGTGGCCACACAACCCGGACGCTGTATACAGACCACCGCCCCCGGGTACGGCGGGGATGAGCAGGTCAGATCCCGGGCAGACGAGCACAGCTGGATATTCTCCTTCTCTATACCCGCCTACGTCGACACCGGCGATGTCAGCGGCACTACATACTACACCGTGGTCACACCACCCGGACGCTATTTATAGACCATTACCCCCGGGTACGGCGGGGATGAGTAGGTCAGATCCCGGCCAGACGAGCTCAGCTGGATATTCTCCTTCTCCATACACGACGTTATCGCAGTTGGGGCTGACCTCACCGGGCCATGTTGATCGATGGTGGGTGCGAGAGTGTCATGATCTGAGCAGATTTCCGTTGTACTATCCATACCCCCTTCCACCACCTATGCCAGTCATTCCTGATAGTGAGACTCAGGATGACAGATTCCCGCTGTCACAGGGGGGGGGATGCCTATGCCGGCTATGCGGTCGGGACAGCTGACGGCCCCGGCTGGGGGCCAGGGCCCGGCACCTGGGGAGAGCCAGATGCATGTTTATGGACAGAGCCAGTTGCCGCTTCCTGGGGAGAGTCAGGACCCAGATGTGGGGGAGAGCCGGCTGCCCCGCGAGGGGGATGATGTGATGTTGGGGCTTGATCAGTTAGCACATGATGTCCCCCAGGATATGCCTTCGGATGACGATCATGATGATGAGCATCACCCAGAAGATCAGGCAGGCGAGGAGCATGCTGGGGACCCAGCGACCGAGCACATAGCGTTCGACCATATTCGGCTGATGGGTAAGTACATTTGTATACATCATTATAAACTAATTAATTTAGTAAGTTCGTATAATATTTAAATTGAATTTTTAATTTATTGATATGATTAAGTTATTTAGTGTTAATATATTAACGTTTTATATTTATTGACTAGGGTATAACCCAGACGGGAGCATATATTTTGAGGTGATTAAGGACCCTGAGAGAAATTGGGTGCTCCCGAGGGGTAAGAAAGTTGTGTTGCAGTACAATGCTGCAACACAACCAGTGGGACGAGCATGCAATCGTTATAGACGGGCTGCGGGCAAGCTGTTACGGAGCGGGTCCCATATTCACTTGCGGGACAAATGGGGAAAGGTAGATAAACAGGTTAAGCAGGCTATGTGGGATGCCATAATGGTATGTGTATGAAACTAATATATGTATTTTGTGAAATTAAAGTTAAGATGATTTTTTTCTTTATTGAACTGCTAAAATTAATCATTAGATTGAATGTGCAGCAAGAATTTTATGTACCCGTATCCGTCGACCAGCGCCTGGCACAGAATGAATTCTGGGGTGATATGGGCCGTAAGCACCGTTCGTGGAAGTCGAAGTTGAGGACCCAGCTAAATATTCGAGACGGTGACACGCCATTGACAATACGTGCGAGAATGCCAGAGACGTTTTTTGATAAGTATGACCGAACGGATGTGGAGGACGTACTGCACGAATGGTGCACAAAAGTAAATGTGGTATGTAGGTCTTTGAATGTATTACTATAATGTTGTGTTTTTTTAATAAACAGTTCATTCAATCATAACACATAAGTAATTAAAAGTATCAATTCTGACATTTTTTTTGGGAATGTTCAATGTAAAGGAGAGGTCTGAACGAATGAAGCGGCTGCGGGAGCAGCAAGACATCCCCCATAGTCTGGGGTCCAAAAGTTATGCCAGATTTAATCACGATGAGGTATGGAACAATATGTAAAAACCCTAATTCTTATTTGTGCGTAATTGTTCTTTCTTAACGTTAAATGAATATCCAATGTTTGTTATATATTTATACTGTATGGCGACAGGCATCTATATCTGGCACGCCCCCCACTCGCGCCGAGTCGTTTGTGAAGACGCACACAAAGAAAGACGGCACTTACCTGAACGAGCGGACACGGGACCTATGCGTATGCTACTGTTATAGGTTATCGATTATTATTAGTTATGCGTGTGATAAAGTATTTATTAATTACCATTGTTTTGTATGTTGACGACGTACAGGAGCGGATGACACAGAGTTTGTCCACTGATCCTGCTGCCTCGGACCCTGTCTCATCAGATACGGTGCGTTGGGCACCTGGCGACGCGTACGAGCAAGCGGTTGGGCGACCCGAGTATGCGGGTAGGGTTCGGCAGGTTGGGCCGAACGTTACTCCTGTTCGCGGGACTTGTTTCTCGTATAGGGGCCGCACACGGGGGGGACCGGCCGAGGGCACGTCTCAGGATTGGGCTGCTCACAAAATCGCGGAGTTGGAGGGCATAGTGCGGGCCGAGAGAGAGCGGGCTGACAGCATGGAGCAGCGCATACGACAGATTGATGATATGGAGCAGCGCATGCGACATTTTGAGGCCTTCATGTCCTCTACAGGATTATCGTTCGTATGCCCTGGTGCTCAGCAGTCTTCACCTGCACACGTCGGTAGTACGTCATCTGTTAGTAGTGCGCCTGCAGGTATGGTTCATATTATGTATACACTTAGGTTTATTTTTAATTTGTTCTCATTACTTGTTTAAATTTGCATATAATATTATGTAGGTTAATTATTTTTAGTACTTGCAGGTAATGCGACAACGGTTGGTCCGTTGTCGCCTTCTGGACAATTGCTGAGCCAACAATCCCCTCTCGGGACTCCTTCGCCCGTTACACCATCTCTTGCGGGACAATCGACAGTTGGCGAGCTCACGCCCGGGACTGCACCTCGTGATCCGCAGAGACGTCCTCCAGATTTGTAGATATTTTGTGTATTTTTTTTTTTTTTTTAGTACCGAATAACTTTATTAAATTAAGAATCTCAAATTTGTTGATATTGTTGTGTAAGTAGTTATATATAGTAATGAATATATTTATTAGTACATGGTATTCAAATTTTTAAAAAAAGTTGTTTTGATTAATTTGTGCAATTTGATTTTGTGATATTTTTGGATAAAATAAATTTGGAGAATTTTAGTAAAATATATATATATATAAAAGAATATTTATATAAAATATATATATATATTTTAAATAAAAAGAAATTACAAAATAGAATTAATATATATATATATATATATATATATATATATATATATATATATATATATATATATATATATATATATATATATATATATATATATATATATATATATATAAAATTTACTGCGGCCAACATCTGGCCGCGTGTATTAATGTACACGCGGCAAGATGTTGGCCGCGTGTACATTTATACGCGCTGCCATTTGGCAGCGCGTCTAAATGTACACGCGGCAAACATCTTGCCGCGTGTATTATTATACACGCGGCCAGATGGCCGCGTGTATTAATGTACACGCGGCCAGATGTTGGCCGCGTGTACATTTACACACGCTGCCATTTGGCAGCGCGTATTAATGTACACGCGGCAAATTGGCCGCGTGTATTAAAATACACGCTGCCAAATGTGCAATTAGCATTGCCCAAGTTTGCCGCGTGTATCTACGCTGCTAATTACACGCGGCGAACTGTTTGCCATGTGTACAGTTACTGTACACGCGGCTAACTGCATGTGGCGATTTGCAATTTTTTTTGTAGTGTAAAGAACGAAACAAAAAGAGATTAGAACGTACGAAACAAAAAGAGATCCACTGGCTCTAATGATCAAAAACTATATAGATTTGGGAGTAATTGAGTCCCTTTCACTCCACAAAAGCTACCGATTAATGGTGTAATAGTAGTGTGATATATAACATTATTCTTAATTCTTAAAATTGGTCAATTCTCAACTTCCCTTTTTAAATGGACCTCTCTCTCTTTGAAATTAATTTAAGGACAAAGCAATATGCAATTTATATTTTCTCCTTGGATAAATGGTTTATTTGATAATCCAAAATGAATGTTAGTAATTTTTTTCTCAGAAATTTCGAAGAAGACGATATTTTTATTTTAGAGAATAGGTGAGATAAAGTACGTGCAAGTTGAAATCAGACATAAAACTTGTTCATTTATCTATTAAAAAAAAAAAAAAAAAATCTAACTTCTATAAATCAGACGGAAAACTTAACATTAATTGACTTGGCGACAGAGACACGCTCTTATCTTTGGACCTTTCCTTTGTCATTTTTCGCTTTCCTTGATTTGAAAGGCCAATTTCATTTTCCTTCATAAAAGCTGTCATGTAGCATTTTGGCATCGACTTGAATCAATATACATGGACAAATGTCAATGCATCAAGGTGGGGTTTCAGCATGAGCATCTTACTACGTTTCTGGCAGAAGAACCAAACGCATTAAATTCTAGTATATATTATATCCTAATTTCCTTCTATTTTTTATTTTTTATTTAAGAAAAACGAAAACAAAAAAGAATAGCTAAAAGAACAAGAAAAGTATCAATATCCTTTTGGATCTGCTTGATATCCTCAATTTGGTTCGGGCTATTGGTTCCTTGCAATTCAAGAAGTCTCCTACTTTTCTGTTTCAGTAATTCTGCATCTCTACGAAATTTTGCTTTACTCCACCGTGTAAGATCTCTTTGGCAAGCTGAGAGGCGGGCCCGAATATCCTTCAACTGGTTAGACTCCAAAACCTCCTGCTCCCAAGCTGCTTTAGAGATGTCATTGCATTCAGGATCCAGCTGCCATTTGGCTTCAAACTTGAAAGCCCGACGCGAAGGCCCCGTCTCATAGGGCACGTCATTAAACAAAATAAGGATCGGATTGTGGTCCGAACAAATAGCTTCCAAAACTTGAACCCTCACGTAATTGAATCTGGAACACCATTCCGTGTTGGCAACCGCTCTGTCAAGCCTTTCCTGAGGAAAGTTATCATCTCTCTTGTTATTGCACCAAGTATACCGAGGCCCAGAGAAGCCTAGGTCACTGAGATCACAATCTTCTAGCGCCCTCCTGAACTGGTTAATCTGAGAGATACGTCTTAAAGCTGCCCCCTGTTTCTCTGATTGATCAAGAATCTCGTTAAAGTCCTCTGCACACAACCAGGCTGAAGGCTGAAAAGTCTTGAGGAGTCTCAATAGTTCCCATGATTCCCATCGTCTAGCAGCATTGGGAAATCCATAGAAGCCAGTAAACTTCCATCCTGGGCTTCCATCTTCATTACGTATGATAGCATTTATATGCTGGCGGGAGTAATTAAAGATCTCCAGAAAAAGGTTCTCCTTCCACAATAATGCTAAGCCCCCACTTCTACCAATCGGGTTGACCACAAAAAGCCCTTCAAAGCCCAGTTTACATATAATTTTCTCCATGGTATTACCTCTACACAGAGTTTCAATAAGGAAAACAACATTGGGTTTCTTCTCTTTCACCAAATGGTGAAGAACTCGAACTGTTCGGGGGTTCCCAAGCCCCCGACAGTTCCAACATAAAAGACTCATGGCGACAGGCGGGGCTGAGGATCAGCCACCGCCTTTTCCACATGGAACAATAACTCACCTCCAGAATGGCTCTTTTTTGGGTGATGCTCCTGATTCTCTGAATGACTCCACTCCACATCTTCAGGCTTCCTCTTTCGATCAGTTTCACCAGTATTGACGCTTGTAATATCCCTAGTCTTTCTCTTCCACTTTCGAGCCTTACTCGGGGTCTTCAAAATCTCCTCCGTTGACTCCTGAGGATTCTCATGGTCCACGTAATGTTCGTGTCTAGGACTAGGAAAGGCTGGTACCGTGGAGAAAAATCCATGTTCTGTACAAGTTACCTGGACAGACGCCACCTCCTGCTGGGGCCCATGACTATTCACTGCCACATTGGTATTACGTATCATCTTTCCTGTCACCTGGTCATCTATAATCATCCTTTTATTTATCAACGTGGCTCCCCTTCTGTCGAAACTATCTTCTGCACTTGGCTCAATACAAACAGAGTCCTTTAGCACCCCACGGATTTCCGTGTCATTCTGGTTATTAACCTCTGTATCATTTCTGGTCAATGGCTTCTCTCTCTGATTTTCTTCACCTTTCCTACTGTCATCCGCATTTTCTCCTTCCAAATCCCCCACTGAATCCTTCTCATTAATGCCACTTGTCCCGCCCATATTCTCATCACTTTCCATGAAATCGGACGTACAAAGTACAGCCATCTTTCCAGCTGGTCTGTCCGGAGCTCTTCCAGCTGGGGCTTCACGGCGTCTCTCGCCCCCGAACTGCTTCACGGAAAAGCCACCCGGAGTTCTATCACCCCCTCTAGCATCCATTGTATTTGTGTTCCAGTAAGCCTTGGAATCAGCCAGAGAATGTCCCAGAGTAATACCTTCCAAAGCCCCTGATTCCTGTTCAGCCAGCACCTGCTTCCCTGGATTATGATCTGACTGTCGAACTGTCGATGATCCTTCCTTCCTGAAGCGTAAGTCATCCGCCCGAAGCCAAACCCCCCAGGACTTACCCGAAACCTCCTCATTGATCCGGAAGCTGGGCTTACTCGGACAAGCTTTATCCGCATGGTAGATCCTCCCACAGTGATAACAAAACTGCGGGAGTTTTTCATATTTGAGCGAGATCCAAATGGATTTACCATTCAGGACAATAGCCCGGCCCCTTTCAAGTGGTTTTGTGATATCAACAGACACTCTTATTCTCAAACATCTACCCCATCCCACACCATCTCTAGTAACATCTATATCCTCTACAGTTCCAATAGATCGGCCTATACGAAGCCCCACCTCCCGATTCATGCACGTGAGAGGCATATCATGTAACTGTACCCAAAAAAACGCTTTTGAAAAGTCCATATGCGAGGGTGGAATATCTTCGTCAATCTCCTTTAGGACCAACAAGCTGCGATCAAAAAGCCAAGGTCGGCCCTCGAGGACTCGCCCTTTGTCTTCCCTGTTAGAAAACTCTAACAGCCCTAAGTTATCTTGAATTTCCTTGAAAGTCACTGCTTCAGCGGTTTTCCACAGCCTCGACATTAATGTCTTGAAAGCTTCCTTCTGGATACGCCAATCCGACATCAACCTACCCAACAAACACTTTTCACTTCTTCCTCGAAGATCTGCAGTATCCGACTCAGTGATTGCTATCTCTTTCCTTTCACCTTCTGAAAGCTTCATCCCCTCACTCATACTTTCAATAAGGTCTTCCATCCCAGTGAAAAGAGGAGAAAAACTAAGACAAAACACCAAAGAAACTCAACACACTGCAAGAAACAGTGACTGAAAAACTCCCAAGCATAAAGAAAACACCGGGAGACTCACACTCTCACTCCTAGGAGTTTCCAAGACAAGGAGAAACCTAGGGGAGGACTCGGATAGAAAGATCACAAACTTAGTTAAAATAAGAAGACCGTTCGTCAAAACTGCTTAGTTTATATAGAAGCGCACCTGCTATTTAAGTATCAGCGGCGACTACTATCGCCGCTAATAACGCATTATCAGTGGCAACATTGAAATGTCGCCGCTGATAAATAGTCAATAGCGGCGACATTTTGAGTCGCCGCAATTGACCTTGAATTAAAAAGAAAAATAAAAATAAAAACATAAAAGCAAAAACAAAAATAAAAAAAAAAATTAATTCAATAAAATTATATTAAAAAAAATTATGAAAATTTTCACTTAATTGTCACCACTTTTGCAATATCTCCATAAAGTTCAATTTATAATTAAGTCTAATTTTTTTTTAAAAAAATACGAGTTCATATTTTTATTCCAATAAAATATTAAAAAACAATTAAAATTAAAATTTTAATCAACTGAGATTCTTCTCAATTTAAAAAATAGAATTTAAGTTTTTTTTTTTCTTTAGTTTTTTAGTTATTTTTTATTTTTATTTTTAAATTTAATTTTTATCATTATTGATCAAACTCATGCATTAAAATCAATCGTAGTACGATCTATGTGATCGATCGTTGTACGATCTAAGTGTGATAGATGGTGGTACGATCTATGTGATCGATCGTAGTACGTACGATCAATGTGATAGATTGTTGTACAATCTATGTGATCGATCATGGTACAATCGATGTGATAGGTCGTGGTATGATCTATGTGATCAATCGTACCTCGATCGTGGTACGGTCTATGTGATAGGTGGTGGTGCGATCAATGTGATCGATCATGGTACGATTTAAGTGTGATTAACTGTGGTACGATTAGTGTGATAGATCGTAGTACGATCCATGTGATCGATCGTGGTACGATCAATGTGATCGATCGTGGTAGGATCAGTGTGATAGATCATTGTACGATTTATGTGATCGATCGTGGTACGATCTAGTGTGATCGATCGTGGTACGATCCATGTGATCGATCATGGTATGATCAATGTGATCAATCGTGGTACGATCTAAGTGTGATCAATCGTGGTACGATCAATGTGATAGATCATGGTACGATCTATGTGATCGATCTTGGTACGATATATATGATCGATCGTGGTACGATCTATGTGATCGATCATTGTAGGATCAATGTGATCGATCGTGGTATGATCTAAGTGTGATCGATCGTGGTACGATCAATGTGATAGATCGTGGTACGATCTATATGATCGATCTTGGTATGATTAATATGATCGATCGTGGTTCGATTGATCATGCGATCCTAACACAATCGATCGAACTAATATGCATTAGGATCAATACACAAGTATCGGTCTTATGCACAATGGTCAATCGAATGGTCTTATCACAATCAATTGAACTAATGCAAAATGATTGATCAGATGTTTGTATAACGATTAATGATGGTTCTAGTGTACAATGACAATAATAATAATAATAATAATAATAATAATAATAATAATAATAAAAAAAAAGAAAAAAAAGAAAAAAAAAAAAGAGTTCATAGAGTCATGATCGATCGAAATAGCTGCAAAATGATTGATCAGATGTTCTTATTGGGATTGATCATACTAATACAGAATCCATAGAGCCAAGTTTGTATGATTATTTGATCTTACCACGGTCGATGAGACTAGAGAACCAAGATGATTAAATAATCCAAAGCATGTTATATCACGGTTGATCACAAGCAAGGAATTGGATCTTGTCATTTCCTTCAAAATTGTATTTTAAGCTGCCATCAATTAATTAGTGGCTTCAATAATTTTAGATTTGAGCACCCATGCAAGATAAAATTTGAGTCAATGGAAATGGAAAAATCCTCAACATTCCGTAACTTATGGCTAACCTAGACTTTGTGAGAAAAAACAATAATAACCTTCCATGGATAGGGGAGAAATGACAAGACCCTTTGATTTTGTATAACAAATGATCGTTTAAAATTGATTGTTTAACAACCAAATAATTTATATGTAAAAATTGAATAGAATGATCCATATACAATTAAAAAAAAAACTTTACAAAAAATACACTAAAAGAATTTTTTTTTTCTTCTTTTTTTTTTCTACGTTGTATAAAAAAAAAAAAATGAGCGCATTTTAGTCTTTATTTAAAATGTCACATTAGTTTGTAAACTTGTGTTTGTAAAAGTAGAACTAAAATTTTAAAATATTATTAGCGGCCATTTATAGATCGAAGTGGCCGCTAATAATGATCACTTTTTACGGCCACTTTTTTATGTGGCCGCTAATAATAAGCTATTAGCGGCCACAATATCTCGCCGCTAATAGTTTTATTATTAGCGGCCACTAATGTTATCGCAAATAGCTTCCCGGAATTTTCAGTCGATTCTCGCCAAGTTATTAGCGACCACTTATTAGCGGCGACCCTAATTTCGACGCTAATAATAATATTTTTGTGTATTAGCGTCTATTTTTAGAGGCCACAATTAGGTGGCCGCTGATAATGAATTATTAGTGTCCGTTTTTAGCGGCCACCTAATTGTGGCCGCTAATAATATGGCCGCTAATGATCAAATTTTTTGTAGTGAATAAAGTGTCATCACTTATTAGTTCTCAACAATAAGTAAGATAGCCAGCGACACCTTTACAAAAGCTAAACACGTGTTGTCAAAATATTCTTAAAACAATAATATAAATTTATAAAAAGAGTTGTGTGTTGAGAAGTGTTTTGAGTTTTGAGTTGTTTATTAATGTATTTATCTTAAGAGTTGAAAACAAAAGATAGAAAATAAAGGCATTAACAGACATGACCATGATTGTCGTAATTGAAAACCTATTAAAATCATGTTAAAATCTAGGAACTAAATATAATTTATTTCTAATATATATATATATAGCTTCTATTTTGTTCATTTGAATTTGAATTTCTTTGGTTAATGATCTCAATTAGTCGGGACGCATACTTGAATACAATAAAAAGCAAGATTTCCAAAGAGTAAATGCAATAATATTATATTAAAAAGAAAAGGAAGATAATAATATAAGAAGACTATAACAATTGACTTGGAAAACGGTTTTTTCACAAAAGATAGATTTGTTGAACTGGTGGAAAAGAAAACGTCTCTCTCTCTCTCTCTCTCTCTCTCTCTCTCTCTCTCTCTCTCTCTTTCAAGACTTCGACGAAAAGAGGGAGAAAACACCTGTGTTTGGGTTGCCAGGGGAGGGAGGTTCCAAGCCTCCCTCTTCCCGGATTTTGTTCCTCCTTGAGTTTTTTCAGTAGAGGCTAGAGTCTCTCAGCCACTAGGGCTTGTGGAGTTTTTAGTCCCCCTGAACTTGTTCTAGTGGTGGTTTTAGTCTTCATAGTCCTTTTGGACTATGGAGTGTGGTTTTTTTTTTTTTGTTTTTGTTTTTTAGGTTTCATTGGTTCTGTGCAGGAAAACACTCAAGAGAGGTGCCGGAGTCCATTGTACGTGTCGCCGGCGGAACGATTTGGGGAGCTTTAGTTTTATCATTCTTTAAGGCCAGATTTGCTCTGTTCCGCCAATCTGTAGTCGACATGCGCCCCCCAGCCTTGCTCGCCGTCGTCATCCGGTTCTGCCGCTGCTTGCTACGGCCGGAAAGCTCACCGTTGACCGGCGAGTGGTCATCACGCGCCAGGGGTTCGTCACTCCTTGTGCCGCGCGTGATGACTATGTTTCCACCTCTGTTGCCGTGCTTGGTGGCGTTCGAGGGATTTGGTATCCGATTGTTGCAAAGTATTAGGCTCAATCACTAAGGAACTTCACTAAATAATTATTACTGCTTGTAACAATTTTTTCAAGTTCTACCAAGATAAAAAAAATCTTTTCAACTTAAGCTACAATAAATATGCAAAGTATTAGGCTCAATCATGTAATAATCAACTATTATTGGCTCATTGTTATAAATACGCCATTGTTATCAATCTTACGATATGATAAATTTTTTCCGATTATAAATGAGCTCTAATAGGAACATCAATCATCACAAATATTTTATTCCTAATCAGCATGTTAGGAAAATTGAAAGCTAAATGATATAGATGAAAAAATTAATTAGCAAATACTTTTAAAGTGTTCATGCTAATCTAGCATTCCATAGCTAACATTAGTGCTAGATGCTATTTCTTTTTTCCAAATAGATCAATCAACATATGCCGCTTATTAGATACAATATTCACATAATTATAATTTTTTCATCAGCTTTAATTCAATCAAGGAGCACCTTCATTACTTGATTTTTTTTTTTCATTTTAATAAATGAAATTGTATATCATGTCTTAAAAAAAAAATCAAGACATAGGAAATATAATTTAAGAACTCACAGCGGAGCCAACGGTTTTACTCCAAGATCCTCCAAAATAGGCTAAGTCACCACATACTAATTGAGTGTCATGAAAACCGATCAATTGAACATGCACACCACATCTCTTCCTCTTACATGTGCTTACCTACAAGAATATTCAGCAAAATAGTATTCTTTGCTCACAATTAGCAATGTTTATTTTCTTTTTTACAACATAAGTAATCATTCACATTTGTTATTATTAATAGATGTGAATGTTCTCCAACAAACTCAGCACAACAAAATAGAAATTACTAAGTTCTAAAATTCTATAAAAGTCTCAACTTTTATTGCAAGATTCGTGACTTAACATGAAAAGATTATTTGACAAGCAAACTAAATAATACAAATTTGAGTTCAAATAATTGAAAAATTCTTTTTGTCAAAAATATTTTCACTTCCAATATCGACAAATGAAACCAAGCTTTTCTTCTGACAAACAAATCAGATAATTTTTTTTTTCCACAACAGAGTCTTCATCTTTTCAACCACTAATTGATTTCATCTTTCTTGTATGCGAATTGCATACCTCAAACTCCAATTGTATTTGACTTCTCATAAGTTCAAATACCATTGTTATCACCTTAATCAAAATATTTGTGCAACCATCAACGTAAATCAACCTTTAAGATTGTTGGAAATAATTTTGGATGGTGCACAAAGTTCTTATTGAAATAAAATAATATCAATATGAAAATTAACAATTAAATAAATAATTGTTAAACAAATAATTGATTGAAAAATTATTGTTGATACTAGACCAAATTGATCCGAAATAATAATAATAATAAAATAAATATTGTACAAGAGATTAAAATTAACTTAAGGAAAGATCTCACAATGCTATAGAATCACGCAAGAGCGTTGTCCTTAAAGGTTGATTCGTGCCTCCCGGAGTGTATAACTCGGTGTGATCGGATCTCTTGACACGCAACCTCCCAGGATTAGACTATAGCGTCTATCTTCGTTAAGGACACACTTCCAATAACAAAGATCAAATAGAACAACCCTTTGATCAAAGTGGATGGGAGACTTTAGAATATTTTTCTTGTAGAAAAGCTAATAATATAACAATAGCTTTATGGCTTAAAACCAAATTCACGTTGAAATATATGAATGCACACTAGAAAAATATGTTAGAGGTTTTAGCCAAAGAAGAAGATTGTTCTCAAATGCATTGGGAACTCAATTTATATAAACGATCAAAAAATGTTAGCACTATAGATTTTCTTTTAAGGCTCATGAATGACAAACGGTCATAAGACTCATAACTATTAACCGTTACAAATCAAAAGTAATAAACTTTAATAATGACAAAATGTTTGAAGATTAAAAAGCCATAAAAACAATTTTTAATAACCAACGGTTACAAAATAAAAACTCATAAATATATATTTTAATAAATCAATTTTTTTTTTCTTTGTCATAAAACTCATGAATATATTTTAATACCAAATGGTAAAACATTTAAAGATGGCTAAAAATGAAATAATGTTTGTAACACACATATTACAACACCATGTCTCCTCCCACCGCCTCTCCCCACCGCGGCTTGCGGCGTATTTCGGCGGCTCCAGCGTCTCCCATTAGCGAGAGGCCTTCCTCTGGCTGGGCGTGGCTCTCACGCGCCACCAGAGGTGGCTCCCATCCCCCTCCCCTCCAGGCCTCTGTTGTTGGTTTTTTACCTATTTTTGTATTGTTGTTTTGTTTTGAGCTTTTCTGTTGTAACCTCTCTTTGTTTATCCCTGTGTTGGTGTTTGAGTTCTTTGGACTCTTTATACATCTTATACCACCTTAACTGGTGGCTTCGGTTTTTGACATCCGTGTCACGAATCATTAAACCCGCATCTTCGGTTCCATTGCCCTCGCGTACTTTCATTCATAGTTTAAATTTCGAGTTACCCAACCTTTATTTTTGCTGTTTTTTATTCCTATTGTAATTCTGTTTCTTTTCATGTATCTATAAAAAAAAAAAAAAAAAAAAATGTTGTCTTTGACGTCGTCATGCGTGCCCCCCTCCTTAATTTGGAAGGCCAATTCCATTTTAATTTCTTCGTAAAAGCAGTTTTGAGGACCCTAAACACGAACAACCTATTGCTTGACTTAGAACACATTGGCATCTACGAGTCAATGTTCAATGTCTTTGACTTGAGAGTCAAACATCATCACTTTAATTAAAATTCACTTGATGTCCGATCCCACCGTTGTCAAATCATTCTAATTTTTTTTTTTTTTTAAAAAAAAAATTCACATTAAAAACATTTTTATTTTTTATATAACACAAATCACTTTTTAATATCATTTAAATAAAAATTTTAATTTTTTTCTTTTACTTTATATCGCATCAATCACTTTTTATTACTCTTAAAATAAAAATTTAATTATAAAATCGTTTACTAAACATACCTAATGTCATATAAACGTTTGGCCCCCCAACTAACAAATTAAGGGGAGTTCTTCAAATTTGCAATCCGGCTCCCATATATAATGCAGGAAAACTCCCTAAAAAAAATCATATAGGTAGTATCATAAAAGACTGAATTTTGCCTAAATTAAATTAAATATTTATAAAATCTAATTAAATAATATTATATTCTAAAAAATTTCTCAAAATTATAAAAATTAAATGTAGAAGTCTTCCAAATTCCAATAAACAACCATGACATCCTAGCCTAGCTAGTCACAATTGGATAAAATATAAAAGATTACTTCTTCTAAAATCAAAGAATGCTAGCCTTATAGCCTATAGGGAAACAAAAATGACGTCCTTAATTAATTCCCTTGCTTGAAGATGAGAAGAGTAGCTTTTGGTGGTCATAAAATTTGTTTATTTATCTATTAAAAAAAATAAAAAATCTAACTTCTATAGATCAGACGGAAGACTCAACAATTGAGTTGGCGGGAGAGACGTGCTCTTAGCCTCGTTTGAAATTCACTTTCTCCTCTCCTTCACTTATTTTTACTTCCCCCAAAAAATATCAATTTCAAAACATTCTTAATTTTTTTTTTTCACTTTTTATATCACATCAACACTTTTTTATTACTTTTTAAATAAAAAACTCACTAAAATAAAATTTTTTCTCATTTTTTCATATAAAAAAAATTTATATCACATCAATCCTATTTTCAATTATTAAAAAAAAGTTCCAAATGAAATGGAAGGGGTAAGAAAATTTCAAATGAGGCCAATCCTCGAACTTTTCCTTTGTCATTTTCCTTCCTAAAAACTGTCATATAGCTTTTTGGCATTGACTTGAGTCAATACACATGGACAAACATCAATGTCATGTACCTTAATTTTTGGCATTGAAATGGCCCCCACTAATTAAAACTAGGAGCGCAATTAGTGTTTTTCTGTTTGCTTCGCTTTGGGTTGAAGAAAGGATGTAGGATTATATAAACCAACTTTAATTCCATCAATTCAATTAAACATGTCATATTCTTTTTTTCTTTTAAATAACAAGTTAGCTCTTAGTTTGTGGCGGAGACAAAAATTTAATTTAGTATTGTAGGGGCCAATTAAAAATATGATAAATATAATTTTTTTTTAAAAAAATAATGTTAATCAACTTCAACCATTGAGATTCTACAATTAGAGTTTTAAAATGATGTTTTTAAGAGGACGTTCTTTAAAATTTGAAGTTTTGTCATTAAAATCCAACAATGTATTACCGGAAATAGTAATTTCTAGACGGTTTGCTTGAAACCGTCTATATATTTATAGACGGTTGTAAACAAACTGTTTGAAATTTTCTAATTCCGGATGGTTTGCTTCAAACCATCTATATATTTATAGACGGTTTTAAACAAATTGTCTGGAATTTTCTAATTCCGAACGGTTTTCTTCAAACCGTCTGGTTTTTTAAGGACGATTTTAGTAAACCGTCCATATTTATTTCTTTATGGACGGTTTTAAAAAAACTGTCCATAAAAGTTTAACTCTAGATGGTTTCTAAAACAGTCTATAATTAGTGGTTTTTTTGTAGTGGTTAGAGTATATCAGGAGTTCAAGAATCCAATTTACAGTTGAAGACTATCACCTAGTCACAGTTAAAGACTGTGACCGTACCTAACTACAGTTGAAGTCTATCACCTAGTCACAATTTAAGACTGTGGCCTAACTATAGATGAAGTCGATCTATCACTTAGTCAGAGTTGAAGACTATCACCTAGTTGTAGTTGAAGTCTATTTATATTATATAATTGATCTGTTATTTATATTGTAAACATTACTCAAAGAAATAAAAGTAAAATTAAGTCCTTTGAGTTTTATCATGTGACCAGGGGCAGAGCCAGGGGGTCGAGAGGGGGCAAGTGCCCCCCCCCCCCCTACCTCCCAAAATTTTCTTTACTCCTTATGATTTTTTTTTAATATCCTTGTTCCCCCTCCCCCTGTTAGAGAATATCCACAGCAGCAAGCAAGTTACCATACCACTGCAGCAAGTCATCCCTAAATCTGCAGCAGCCACTTCTGTATCTCAACCCATACCTATTTGTATTTCTACTTAAGTTTATCATTTTGTACTCTGGTCTTTAACCTTTATTAAGGCCTATATATTAAGCTATCTTGTAATCAAGCAATGCAAATGAAATCAAGCAAGATGTAGTCCTTAATTTCTCCTGTGTTCTTCCTCTTCTCTTTCCCTCCTCTGTATTCTCTGCCTTCTCTTTATTTTCTAATACCCCCCTCAACCATTCATTAAGGGGCAAATTATTTTTCAGAAGTATTAAAATTTTTGACTCAAGCCATTAAAGCCAACGATTTATCGTGTTTTGTTAAATTAGGTCAGTGTGTACACGCGTTCGAAATCTTCAGAAAAAAGAACCAAGCTTGAAGATGAACAATATATTTGTAAAACGCAATGTTTCATGCAGAAGAATTTGCAAAACAAAAGTTTTGATTGAAAACGCAACGTTTCATTTATTTGGAGTTACATTTCGTCAAACGCACCGTTTGACTTAATGACTTTTGTGTTTTTATCTTGAATCGGTGAGACTCATGAGAGGGGACCGGCCTATGAAGGGTCGGAGTAAAAAAAAAAAAAATGAAGGATGACTGAGACGTGAGTCACTTTAAATGTGAGAGGCCAATTTTTTCAAAAAAAATCTGAACATCAATTCTTAGTCCACGCAAGTACACAGAATTTTTCCCATCAAAAAATAATAGGTACATGGACTATTTAAAACTTAATATTTATAAATACATATGTTACATATTTTGAATGAATGAAATATATAATTGTAGTTACTTGCAATTATGGAGAACAATAATTATTTTATTAAACTCCAATCAAATTTTAAAGGAGCTTGTGTCGAGGTAAATATAGCAAATTTGCTAGCAAATCCTTGCTTAAAAAAAAAAAAAAAATTGATTACTATCCTAGTGACAGAGATCAAATCTGAAGAACATATTTACAAAAAAGACTTTGTCAACCAATTGATCATGATTTTTTAAAAACACAATATGAAAAAACATGACGTCATTTTAATCTAGCATGATTCACAGGATATGCTGATTGGTTGGAATACAGCATTTTAGATGTTGTGCGTATTGTCTATATTGTTATCTTTTCATACTAGACACTGAAAATCAAGTAGGAGGATACTCATTTGTTACTAAAGGGTTTAAAAATTGAAAAGAGAGAAAAAAGTTACAAAACCATGTGGAGGCTCACAATATTGCGTTAGCTATATTTTTTTAATATTTTTTATTAACTTTAATTTTTTTTTCATTAAAAAAAAAAATCTTGCTCCCCCTAAACTGAAATCTTGGCTCCGCTACTACATGTGACCATAGGTCATAGACTGAACTACGTAAAACTCTTATTTCTATTTTATTATTCTGTACTTTATCTTTAATTTCTTTTAAATTTATGTTTTCTTTCGAACCTCCTCTTCCTAATCTTGAGCAGCGATTCTCTCAAGAGAAAGTATATTTGTGCTTTAACGTTCCTTTACGTGTAAGGGTCTGCAAAGTATCGAATCCATGTATATATATATATATATATATATATATATATATATATATATATATATATATATATATATATATATATATATATAGAGAGAGAGAGAGAGAGAGAGAGAGAAATGATTCTTTACCACCTAAATATACAACTTTTCACCACCTTGTCTATGTGGTAAGGTGGTCCCCCACTTTATTTTATTTTTTAAAAATAAAAAAACTCTAAAGTTAGTAGGGGACCACCTTGCCACATAGACAAGGTGGTGAAAAGTTGTATATTTAGGTGGTAGTGAATCATTCCTCATATATATATATATATATATATATATATATATATATAGAGAGAGAGAGAGAGAGAGAGAGAGAGAAGTTGCACTATATACCTGCCAATTTGGACTTCCGAGCATCTTCAAACTTTCCATAATATATAAGTTCTCTTTTTGATAACTTGAAAGCGAAGATTGCCTGGCCTGTGCTTTCATGTGGTTTAGATAAACCTACAAGAAAAGCTTGAAGGAAATCTTTACCATTCGGATGGGTGGTTGCGCTGTCCGCTTCAAGTTTTGAGTCAGATGCAAACATAAATTAAGTTCTAGAATTAATTTACTTTAGCTCATAGACTTAAACCCTTCCTTCATAGAATTTAATTATAATTCTATTAATTCAGGAGGGGTTTAAGCCTACACTAATTAAAAGAGTTCAATTTTGTAACATTCAAACTGCTCTTACATGGATAAGGATCCTCTCCATTTTAAATTGTCAAAATTTGAAGTTGGTGTGTCTAATGGCCGGTGTACATACATGATTTCATATTATTTAAATTTTTTAAACGACATGTCAACATTGGCTTTATATACAACGTTAGATGCACCAACTTTAAATCATGTTCATAAAATAGATACTACCCATTTTGTTTGAAATGGAGAGGATCCACAATTCCCTCTTATATGTATGCATTCCTGCATCAACATTGCTTTCGCACCAAAGCCTATATAGAAGATTAAGCCTAGCTAGTAATCAACAATTAAAGTCTTTTCTCAAATTTTAATTCTTCAAAAAAGTCCTCGACATAGATTATGAAGTTCACAAAGCTCTTCTAAACCCTTCCTCAATTTTACTCATCCATTCCAAACAGATTGCTTTTGCACCACTTTTTGTAACGACCCACCCCCAATGACACAATATTGTTCGCTTTTGACTTCCCAAACCAGACTTTCCAAGATGTCACCCATCCTGGGATTGCTCTCGTAGAAGCACGCTTAACTGCGGAGGTCTGATAGGTTCATGACCATCTGTTACGTACCTAGAATATGTGATAAGGGCATTATTGAAATTATGTTTATGCCCTCTTTAATAGAATAATTAGGTTAGGTTTTTAAATAAGGTAAAAGTCGTAGATTATTATTATTATTAAGTAAATAAGGAGTATTGCTCATAAAGCAATATCTCCAATAGGAAAATAAGGGATTTGTCTCCCTTTATAATTAATATTTATTATTTAGGATTTGTAATATTTATTTAATTATCGTCCTGTAATTCTAGCTTTGTAACCCTATTAATAAGGGTATTGAAGAATGAATAAAACAAGCAGAAAAATATTATTCAACTCTTGTGGTTGTTTAAGAGTTTTTAGAGTTTCTCGAATAACCCTAACCTTAGGAGGCCCAGGGTACCTCGAATACCCTACTATCCCAGGCACTTCCCCATCCAAATCACCATCTTCCATCCCTGTTACGGAAGACTGTAACACCATCACGGCTTTAAAACGCGTTGTGTCATAAATGATGCATTTATACATATAAGCATATCTCCATTTCCAGGCGATGTGGGATGTCACACTCTTCGAGAAGTCAACTCAACACAAATCCTTTATTTAAAATTTTTGAATCCTATGACACAATTGTAACCGTTTAAAATGTTGGATTCTGTGACTGTGAACTTGTGGGAGAATCTTCAGGCTACCTCACAGGTGAATGCAAGATAGGCTTTGGTGGAAATTATAAGGATTAGGCTACCTTCTAACATCTCGATCACCTTATCCATTGATGGACGATCTAAAGGACTAGTTTGAGTGCACCATAAACTGACCATTATCATCTTTTTTACTTTGTATTCTTCATCCTCTATTATATCCGCCAAAGTTACAAAAGTCCCACTCGATCTGTTCAAGTTCGTTATAAATTCCATGTGGAAAATATGTCTTGTTGGTTTGAGAGAGTTCACCATCAAATTCTTTTCTTGCTCCAACCATTTCCAAAGCCAACATTCCGTAGCTGTAAACATCAGACTTGTGGGAGACCCCACTAAAGTACCGACTAAAGACTTCTGGTACAATATATCCAGCAGTCCTTCTCATACTCGTCATTGACACTACTCTCTTTTGTTTTGCATAGTTTAGGAAGGCCAACATCAAATATTTTTGGGTGCAAATCCTCATCCAAAAGTATGTGGTTTTATGTCAAAATGTAGGATCCTTGTGTTACATCCACGGTGCAAGTATTCTAGTCCTCGAGCAATGCCAACTACAATTTGGAACATAGTGTTGTTGTCCAAGTGATGATTTGTAATTGGAGATCCTTTATCATATATGAACTTATTAAGAGATCCATAAGACATGAATTCATAGATTATAGCTCTTTCAGTCCTCTCGTAGCATAAGCCTAGAAGAGTGACTATATTAACATGGGATGTTCTACTAATGCTAGCCACTTCATTGATAAATTCTTCTTCATTACCTTTGGACGCGCTCATGATTTTCATTGCCACCATACGCCCTTCAGGTAGCTTCCCTTTGTATACAACACCATATCCTCCTTGTCCACCTTTTTCTTTGAATGAGTCGGTCAATTTCTTCACATCTGAATAAGTATATCGCTTTGGTGATATTGATATGTACTTCTGTTCGAATTCCTCATCAATGGTTTGAAAGTTTTTTGCACCACTTTTACTGCAGACCATTGCGTTACTTGAGAAGTACCTTCTCTTAACGCTGTAGATAATCACAAAAGAGATTACAAACAATCCCAGCCACAGCTCTAAAAATGCCTGCTTGCAAAGAATGGTCTTAATTAGTCATGTATTTCAATATTATAGCACAGGAAGAAGAATAGAAATAAAATAATGTATTGCAGAAATGGTACACGATCTCTTATGAAACATACAGAAAGATATATAATGCCTTTTCATTATCTGCATGTTAGAGCAAGAAAGAAAGAAAGAAGCTAGAATAACTTTTGTACAATATTGATCCTCATACCAAATGCAATTTTCAGCAACGGATTGCCATTCGATTCTGCAACAAGAACACAAAGTTAGAGAGTTCTTTTTTTTTTTTTTTTTTTTTTTTTTTTTTTTTCTGTAACTTGCATGATGATCACATTGTTACGACTAAAAATGAGTGTGGGAAGAGAAGTCAGGGAGGTATAAAAGAAAAAAAAATAGAAAAAAGTACACTTACCCTACAAACTACTATTCTATTATCAATGTGCCCCCAAAGTCCTAAACTACCAATGGTGTCAATGCCCTCCTCCCCCTCCCCCCCTCTCTTCCAAACTACTAAAAAATGTCAATTCCCCTTAGAGTCAACAAAAAGATAAAAGTAATCCTATAAAAGTTTCAATAAGACAAATATATCCTTATAAATTCGAGAAAAAAAAAAAAACACTAAAACTAAAAAATATATATCTATTTTTTTAATTTTTTTTTAATTTTTTTTTAAAAGATTGAAAGGTGCCCAAACTAAAATTATATAAAACAAAATCTAAAAAATAATTTTTTGGTTTTTTTTTTAATTTTAATTTTTTTTTAAAAAAGAATTATTTTTATATTTTTGTTTTGTTTTTAAAATTTTTTATAATTTTATGAAGACTATTTTTGTTATTGTAGGGCGCATTGACATTGTTTGGTAATTTAAGGGGCTACATTGATACAATTGGCAGTTTGAGAGACATATTGACAATTAGGTGATAGTTTAAGAGGAGTATGTGTACTTTTTCTCAAAAAATTATTTAGATTTTAGAATCCTCTAGAAGGATGTGCATGTAAACCTTTCTTATAGAATAGGAGTTTGAGTTCACCATTTTTTTATATATTTAAACTCTTTTTTGTTTGTTTGTTTTTGTTTTAGATGAATCAAAACTTTTATAAGCAAGAACACAAGATAACTACCCTTCAGTAAAAACTAGAACTAGTCCAAGAAACTAGGACACCACTTCTGCATCAACAAAGCAGAACACAAAAATACCTATAAAGTAGCAAATAGCAGCTACAAAACACAGAAACTAAAAAACTGCAGCAAACAATGAAGCAAGCTGCTACACAGAAACTACAATACAAAGTAGCTGCAAAAAACCCCCAGCCACCAAACACAACAAACACTTCAAACAACTGCAACAAGCAAAAATTACAACAAGAAATGCAAATTCCATCCATACACAAGACTTAAGTCTTTGGACAAGTTCTTAAATTTAAACTTTTGATATAAATAATGATTTAAAATGGTCAAAAAAAAAAAAAAAAAACTTTCAGTATAATTTATAATGTTTCTGGTTTGTATTTGTTATGGTAATATCTCATCTAAAAAAAACAAGACGACAACAAGAATTGCAACCCTGACCAACAAGTACAAACATTGATTCTTATATCCTGTTGAACAAACACTGTCTTTGCTGGGTATCTTCTGCTTGTTGTAGCTTATAATAGTATCAGGTGTAATATTAAGGTCAGATTGCAAAACCTCAGCTATGATTGTGAGATTTGAGCCCTGCCACACGTAGTATGAAGCTAAAGCTAAACCACATCCTTTGCTACATTTGAATTCGGCTATGGAATAGAAAACTGAGACCAATACCAGTATCCTGAAACCCCAACTTGGGTTTCATTGGATTGGGAAATTGGAAACTATTTTCTGATTTGTTAGCAAAATCAAGAACTGGGTATTTGGTGATTGGGGAATACAGAGAGGAATTAGATTGACTATACTCGATGGTACTGACCGTTGACTGGGTGAGTTTTGGGTTTGAAAACGCACATATACGGGTTGGCTAGAGATGAAGAGGAGGACTGTTGCTTCTGATAGCAGTCATGGTTAAGGTTAAACAGAGTTTATCCATGTGTTTATGTTTGATTGTCGTTTTCAGTGTCTGAGCCGACCAGAGAGAGTAATGCATGCACTTATTTCTCATTTTCATCAATATCCAAATGATTTGTCAAATTATTGTAAAAAAAAAAAGTTTCCATGCAAGGGATCGAATTAGTTGAGACACTTTATTTCAAAATAGAAAGAAATGGACATGAATCTTATAACATAACATAATGCACAAGTATCTTAATGTTATGAAGAATTTATTCATAACATGATAGATTGAGTAGGAGTGACAATTCGTGTTCGCATGACATCCTGTGTTAAGTTCAAGTTGTGTCAAAGTATGCGTATAAAACTATATACCTCAACTCTAACTCGACCCATTTAATTAAATGGGTAAGACTCTTCAGCCATAACTCTTTAATTTCGTGTGAGTTCATGGGTTGTATAAAAAATTGACAGCATTAAGATTGGATTGATTCTTAGAAAAAGTTTAGACATCTTTCAAACTCACATTTGAAAATAAATTTTTCTGGTTATTTTATTAACTTTCCAGTAACTTTAAATAGACACTTATAATAAGATAAAATAGAAAATACAATCTAATAAAACTAATCACATCCTAATTGATAACTAAAAATCCTTATTAACTAAAATTAAATTTTACTTCATTACAAATTCTAATCCCCTCCTAATTCATGTAACATTTCACCCCACTTTGAATAAACCTTGTCTCCAAGGTCCTAGAAAGACTCTTCATTCCTCGTGGCAGCTGAGGGTTGCTGCCTTCACAATTTTGATGAGTCACCGCTGAGACATGAAGAAATGATAAAATAAAAATGAACTAAACAAATCCCAACAATCTTATTCATGTACCCCAGTAGCTTTGGGTCTTGATAGGGTTGAAATTTGAAATAATATGCTTTTATGGGTGTTTTCATATGATTGTTGGTGTTTTAGATGATTGTTTTTCTGGAGGTGATTGGTGTGGGAATATGATTGTTTGTGGAAATGGTGCGTCAACTTGGTGGAATGAGTCGTGGGTGATTTTGATTGTGATGTGTGTAAGGGTCGTACCATCATATCTTGCTGTCTGGACCCTATTTTTATAGATGTACATCCGGATGCGAATACAGATGCAGTTATTTATAATATTTATATTCATATCACTTTAGAAATATTTACATTTGCATTGATGTCATTTTTTAAATCCAACATAACATATATATATGGGATTGGTCTGACCTTTCTTACCTTTATCTCTTTTTACAGCCTTGTGGAAGGACGAAAGAAGGGAAGTTACAGAACGGGGCAATGAAGGCTCGCGAGGTAGACAGCAAGCAACAGCTTCTCAGCCCCCTAACCTTTCTATTATATTATTAAAGCTAACGCTCGTCCCTATCTCTAAAGAGGCGTAAGCACTTCACTCGCTAAGGGATGGGATTCATTCACTTGCATTCCTGCTAGCACTACAAAAAGCTCTGGTCGTAACGCCCCTACTACTGCTGTGCAGCCTTTCCTCGGGTTCGTAGAGTCGAGTTTCTTGTTTACCCACAACGGAAGAGCCGCCCCCACTAGGAAAGCAGCCACAAGTCATAACGCGCTCTTCGCACAACAAATTCACTTTAAAGTTGACTTATTCGCTCGGCCAATCATCGGAATGTGTAGAAGATACTATAAGGGCCTAATATCTCAATAGCACATTTGTCTAAAGCTTCGAATGAGACTTCATATTTGAGTGCCGGAACGATCTGACTAGAAAGCCATTCAAAACTTGATTGAAGAACCATCATTTATTGAAGAAGCTATAGAGTTGATTACAAAAAGTACTAGTTTGAAAGGCTCGTTGGAATTGATCCGCTACGGGATTTGCATTATACGTACGTAATAGAAGCACTGAAAGTACTAAATAGAATATGTATTAGTTTGATAAGAGCATTCCTAGCACCTTTCCTTCCATTCCCATCTATTTTCCCTAAATATAGGGAACAAAACTACTTTTTACTTTTCTATAAAAAAAAAACACCACACAACAGCTTCCTTTCATTTTTTCCTATATTATTAAAATATTATTTTTTATTTTTCCTTTTTTTATTCATCTCTTTTCTTCTCTCTCTCCCTGTCTCGTCTTCTCTGTCCTCACACCCAAACTCCGTCACACCAAAACCACTACCAACCCACTCGCATCTCTGCCTTCCACGTAGCTGAGCCATCCACCAAGCCGTCCGCTGCGGGTATGGGTTTTGTACTTTCAGGTTTGGGTTTTTTGGCACCCAAAGCGTTGGGCTTCTCGTTTGCTCCTTTTCCGGCGTGCTTTTCTGCTTCGTCCAGTACGGCCGCTGTGGTTGATTCCAGGGGTTCCGCAGGTCAGGTGTTCAAGGCTGGTTTGATTTCGCAGGGTGTGGGATGGTTTTGGTGGAGGCTTCTCGTTCAGCTTCTTCTTCGGCTTTTTTCGGTGTCCTTCTAGGGGTGGCAGCGCTAGCTATGACCGGATGTCCCTACCTTGGTGAGAATAGCTCCGGGTGGGGATCCTCCTCTGTCTGAGGCTAGCTCCAGCTTGCTGAAGTTGGAGGCGGCCGAGCCGTGTTCAATGAAGGGAGAGCTTCTCGACGGAGATAAATCGAGAGCATTTCGCCGGAAGATCTCTAGCCTACGGTGAAGATCTATGTGGACAGGCTCTAATCTACATTTATCTGTGGCAGGGTTGAACAATTTTCATGGAAGAAGATGAAGCAAGTTAGCAGCCCTTGTTGAGGACTGTGGGAGGAGAGAGAATACTTTTTTATGAATATAATAAACCATGGGAATGCTACAGTGTTTCCCAATGCATTGGGAAGCACTGTAGCATTCCCAGGGAACAAAAAATTGTTGGGAAGCTGCTATGGATGGCTTTTATGATTTTCTTAAAATTTAGGGAACAGACCCCCTATAGAAAAGCTGTTGTGAATGCTTTAATGGTTGAGCATCAAGCCCTTTTTCCCTTCTTTCTTGTGTTTGGGTTGGTGTTAATCTTCTAATAGGTATGCTGGGCCTTTTGTTGAAATTTGTAAGATACGTGGGGTTGGTGTTTCGGTTTTCAGGGGGTATGTCTGGGGCAGTGATTCGAGGGGTATTAAGTGATGGGGCTAGCTTGGTATAACTTTGGAAATTGATTAGCCAAGACTGATACTTGTGACCTCTATTCCTCCGGTTAACTTCTTTCTCTTGCGACCTTACCAGCCCAAAAGTTGTTAGTGCATTTGGTTTCAACATGGTTACTGTGATCCTTACTTCTTCTTTCAACCCACTTAGAAATGTACTAACCTTAAACTCTTCACTCATGCCTTGGATCCTATTGGAAAGGATTTCAAACTGTGTTTGATATTCCTCCATAGTTGATGTCTGTTTGAGCTTAGTGAATGCCCCTACAAGATCATCAAAAGTTGAGGGAGCAAACCTTACCTTGAGGGCAATTACAAATTCCTCCCATTCCCCAATGTGACCTGAATCCATCAGCCAATAATACCAAGTAAGTGATCTTCCCTCCATGTGGAAGACAACTATTGGCACCTTTTGATTTCATGATGTTTGGCTATAAGAAAAAAAACTACTGGGCTATGAATCCCATGTGGAAAATATGTTTCACTTCTTTGAGAGAGTTCACTATCAAATTCTTTTCTTGCTCCAACCATCTCCAAAACCAACATTCCGTAGCTGTAGTCATCAGACATATGGGAGACCCCACCAAAGTACCGATCGATTAAAGACTTCTGGTGCAATATATCATGCAGTCCCTCTCATGCCCGTCATTGACACAATACTCTCTTTTGTTTTGCATAGTTTAGCAAGGCCAAAATTAGAGATTTTTGGGCGCAAATCCTCATCCAAAAGTATATTGTGTGGTTATATATCAAAATGTAGGATCCTTGTTGATGAGAATGTAAAATGTTATATTTTTTCCTTTTATATTTAATCTCTTATACTTATTTAATGCCTAAATGTACTCATTATTCTTATATTTTGATTTAGGATGCAAATTGAGGCATTAAATGCAAAACAAGCTAATTGGGCGATTTTGGACAGTTTCGACATCAGTTTGTAATCTGGGCATAACTATCTCATAAAAGCTCCGATTGAGATGATTCAAGATGCTGTGGAACACCAAGAAAACGATCTACAACTTTCTTGTTTGGAGTTTTGAGAGATACTGAATTTATCAAGGTCGAAATCGAGCTTGAAGTTGACGTTTTGATGTGGATCTGATGCGGTTTAATTGCGGAAGTTTTCAGATATGGAAATTTCTTTACTTTGAGACTTTTCATAATCATCCAATCAATTCCAGCCAAGCCAAGCAATAAATACAAAGTCAAGCAAAAGGAAGAAAAGGAAGGAAAAGATGTGTAGAGGATCAAGAAAATAAAGAAGAGATTTGTGGAGACTTAAACAAGGAAAGAATCGATAGAGCATGTGGCAACAAAAGTCCCCATTGAAAACATCACCTTCCTAGTTATCCTAGCCTTTATTTTATGTTTAATACTTTCCTTAATAAATTAGATTTGTGTATTGTTAATTTAGGATAGTATTTACAATATCTTTCTTTAGGAGATTTCCTAGGCTTCTAGCATATGGGATGAAACGTGTATAAAAGGGGGGAACCATGACACAGAAGACATCATCTATCTTCCATCTTCTCCCCTCTTCTCTAACTTCCTTGAGTTATTAGTCATGGCCTTGCGTGGCTAAACTTTCATAATTGGTCGAAGGAAACGGAAGCCTCGGAATCAATAAAACTGTGAGATCTAATTTGTTGTTCGATTTATGCTTTGAGTATCAGATGTTTTTCTATATTTATTTTTATGATTGTCTCGTTTGATTACTAGGAGGCCTACTAGTGTATTACTCGTTGCAATCTATTGCTAGGTTGGATATCAAATCCGTAATTGTTTGATCCCTCCAATCTATGAAGCAACTAAGATTTAATGATTTGCTACTTCTCAGCGATTATTAAATCTTAGGAAGAACATCCGACGAAATTAAATGCAACCGCTTGTGCTTGTGTTGTTTCGCTTCATCGATCTCTCTAATTTTTAAGGCTGCTACTAGATTAAACCTATAGCGCTTGTCTTAGGTTGTTTAGTAGTTAGGGTTAATTAGAGCGCTTGTCTTCTAATTAACTACGACTAAGGAGAGATAGGAAAACAGTTCCAACGGTGAATATTCAAAGCATGAATTGATATATATTTGCATCGATGATCAGTTGCCAGATTCCGATGGTGGAAGTTGACTTAGACCAATGTTTCTTTACTTGATTAATATTTTAATTTGAATTGTTTCTTAGCTATTTTTCTTTAAATTATTTTTATACTCAAAACCCCCCCCATCCTTGTTCACGTAGCATAAAACTCGGCTAATTACTCTCCGTGGGATCGACCCTTACTTTCACTACTACATATAATTTTAGAAGTAAGGTTTTATTTTTGGGTGCAGACGACAGCACACCACTTGTGTTACATCCACGGTGCAAGTATTCTAGTCCTCAAGCAACGCCAACCACAATTTGGAACATAGTGTTGCTGTCCAAGTGATGATTTGTAATTGGAGGTCCTTTATCATATATGAACTTATCAAGAGATCCATATGGCATGAATTCATAGATTATAGCACTTTTAGTCCTCTTGCAGTAGAAACCTAGAAGAGTGACTATATTAACATGGGATGTTCTACTAATGCTAGCCACTTCGTTGATAAATTCTTCTCCATTACCTTTGGACGCACTCAGGATTTCACCGTACTATTGCGAGTGGTTTAACTTATAAATTTAAAATCCACTTACGGAGTCGTCTAGACTCGATGTACCATAAATAATAATAAAAAACAAAGGTTGCTAACTTACTCTCCCGTACCCCACCGAAAACATGTATGTGCATTGTGCACCCAACACCAGCTTAAGATCAAGAAAATAAAAACATCTAATTAAATTAATAATGCTTTTCACCTATATGTCCGTCGTCATCGAGTGGCAACCAATATTAGTGTATTGTCCAAGGCCATTATTAATTTATTAGAAGGAAGGTGAAGTCTTTTACGGCCCTAGGTCAAGATTATTTATGGGATATTATTGGGTATTTTCAAAAGAAATCACCTACAATTGCCATATACAACCGATTGTTGCTTAATTTCAATGCTCAGTTAATTTGCTATGACTCAGAATTATATTGTGTAGCTTTGTGGGTCAACATTGATGAGTTAGGTCATTTTCTTTACTAAGGGACAAACGTCACAAACCAATACAAATCCTACGTACATATACAACGTCGGATTTTATTTTTAAAAAAGGTTAAATACATAAATGCTACATGTGTGATCTAATTTCCTCTCTAGCAAAAACAAATCTAGCCTTTAAAAAGTGACAAAATTAATGTGTATGTTACAAGTTTATCAATTTGATATTTCTAAGTACTCATCTACCGTCTAATATAAAAACTTAACGAAATTTTTGTCACATGTATAAAAAGTATTGTAAGACTAATAAAATGTTGTCACATGTACAAAATGATATCTCGACTTGATATTATAAAAAATAAATAAATGAAGCTGTGAAAGGGTGTGGCTCTCTCCTATCTAGGAGTAGCTGGACAAACTCTTCATCTGGGAGTGGGGTTGAGGCGGGGGAAGAGAGGTCACCCCTAAAGGACGTTACAAGAGTGACTAGACCATTCTTAGCATGGGGAAATGGCTTGCCCACCCCCTTATAAAGTTTTTAGGTTACCTAGGCGTGGTAACCTAAGAACTTTATAAGGGGGTGGATTCCTCTGGGTTCACATATGCTACTGACAATGAGGACCTTACCCTCTTCTACGGTTGCTCAATTGTACTATATATAGTAAGGGTTATCGAACTACAAGGATTATGGGGTTGTTTTGAGTAATGGGATATTCAAGGGAATGTATTTAACTTAACAATAAAAACAAAAGTAAAGTTGTAGAATTGAAGCTACAACGAATCAAGTGATAAAAACAAAGAAAATGGAAAATAACTTGAAAGAAACTTAAGGTAATGATCACATCTAATCCTAAACCAATGAAATGCTTAAAGTCTATATGGAACTTCTTAATATGCATGATATGAGCGTGTAATGGGTGTCAACCATTACGACGACCTCGACATGAAAACACTTTCGTTAAGACGTAATAATAAAGCACCTAGTTTCACATTAAACAACCCCACGTAAAGATTAATCTATAATTGAAAAACGGTTACACTACGAAAGGTGTGGGGTGATTAATGCTCCTTAGCTTACTACTCTATAAAACACCCTAATAAGCATACATAATACATGAAAACCCTAATTATGCCACAATGATACGGTATCTAGTTTCACACCGATCACATCACGTAAAAGTTACACTATAATTGAAAAACGGTTTAGACTACCAAAGGTGTGAAACGACCAGTGCTCCCTAGCATACCTTATAAGGTAATTCTAATAAGTGAACATGCATTATGTCAAATAGAACCATTGCACAAGACATCGTTCTCTTTCAAGAACGTTGGTTTTATTCAAGAAATCAAAAAAACTCATAGACAAGTGAATCCATTTTTCATGAGTAATTAGATTGAAATATTGATAACACAACCTTTTAGCATGAGTTTTGATATCCTCTAGTCTTACACAATCATCACACATAACAAGAAAATCTCAAGAACATCTAGAACACTTCATGGCTTTCGGAAAAGATTTAATCAAACCCTAAGAAAGGGTTTAGCTACACATGATTAAACTAATCTAAGGAAAATAGTAAAGGAAACAAGATTAAAATGAACTAAAAACAAATATATTAATCTATGAAATTCGGATTACACAAAAGAAATGAAAGGAAAAAGAAATTAAGTTAGAACATGAAGAACAAAGAAGAAAAAGTTGCTATTTGGATTTTGGCCCAGAAAATGTGCATCAAAGGAAATGAAAAGCACTAAAATTAACTAAGATACACCTAAGAAAATCAAAACCCCCAAAAGATGCATAAACTAAACCTAAATCCTAATTCCATATATATAGGAATTTGGATTTACAAAAGAAATCATCAAGAATCAATTTGGGCCACACAAACAGAGCTGGTCGGCATCCAAATTTGTCCATAAAACTCAACTTTTGATTTGGATCACACAAAGAATTGGAAACATCTGGACCTTCTGAGAATCGATCGATCGCATTTTAATTGATCGAAGTTGGGTCGACTGAACGTCGATCGATCGAATTATTGACTGTACAAATAATCGATCGATCGAAATGCCTTGGACAATTTTCATCATTTCAAGGTTAACCTTGAACTCTAGAATTGACCAAATTGCCCTTGATGTATTTTCAGGTCTAATTCAAGTGTTTTGAACTAGATTTCAACTAAGACCTGAAAATAAGACACAACACAAAACTACAACAAAACGTTATATATACAATACAAACTAGGTATAAAAACGTAAATTAAGGGGTCTTGAATCGAATAATTCAAAACTTATCAATTTACTTGTTGAAAAGATGTAATATCCTATTTATTATAACTAAAAGGGAAAATATTTTTGTACAACAACATTGCACAACTTGTGCACAACACAAGACACATAGGTAGGACCCATATGAGTGGGATCTACCACATCACATTTGTCTTGTGTTGTGCACAAGTTGTGCAATATTGTTGTACATCAATCACTTCTCTGACCGAGTGCTTAATTAAATACTAAAGTGATCAAAACACCCACAATTTCGTTCTCTAATTAAACATAAGGGAATCATTGATGGAAATAAACAATACGCAGATACAACCTATTCTAGAATTACGCTCACGCACGTGTATGGGCTTAAACTCTTCCTTAATATTGAGAGGAGAATACTGAAATTTAAACAAAGAATTAACCATGTAAGAGTATATCAGAAGTTCAAGAATCCAAGTTATAGTTGAAAACTATCACCTAGTTACAGTTGAAGGCTGTGACCTAACTACTGTTGAAGACTATCATCTAGTCACAGTTAAAAATAGTTGAAGTCTATCACTTAGTCACAGTTAAACAGGGGCGGAGCCACTAAGGAGCTTGGCGGGTCTAGCCCCCCCAAGCCTCAAGGTTCTCCCAAAAAAAAAAAAAAATCTAAAAAAAAAAATTAAAATTTTATCCCTAATTTTTTTATTTTTCTAATTTTGGCCCCCCAAATTCTTCTTCTTCTTTTTTTACTTTTCTTTATTTTTTTTTTCAATTTGGCCCCCCCAAGTTGCAGATGTTGGCTCCGTCCTTGTAGTTAAAGACTGTGACCTAACTATAATTGAAGTCTATCACCTAGTCAAAGTTGAAGATTATCATCTAACTGTAGTTGAAGTCATAGGAGCCTGTTATATTGTAAACAATATTACTCAAAGAAATAAGAGCAAAATCTATCCCTTTAAGTACATCTTGTGGACATAGGTCATAGACCGAATCACGTAAAACTCTTGTCTCTATTTTATTGTTCAACACTTTATCTTCAATTTCTTTTAGGTTTATGTTTTTCTTTCAAACCCCTCTTCCTAATCTTAAGCAGTGATTCTCTCAAGAGAAAGTATAGTTGTGCTTTAACATTGCCTTACGGCCCATTACGGGTAAGGGTCTGCAAAGTATTGAATCCATATATATAGAGAAGTTGCAATATTATATACCTGCCAACTAGGACTTCCGATCGAGCATCTTCAAACTTTCCATAATATATGTATATATATGCATGTTCTCTTTTTGATAACTTGAAAGCTAAGACTGCTTGCGCTTTCATGTGGTTTAGATAAATCTACAAGAAAAGCTTGAAGGAAATCTTTACCATTCGGATGGGAGGTTGCGCTGTCCGCATCAAGTTTTGAGTGACGATGCAAACATAAATTAAGTTCTAGAATTTACTTTAGCTCATGGACTTAAACCCTTCCTTCATAGAGTTTAATTATAATTTTATATATTAATTAAGGAGGGGTTTAAGCCTAGCTACACTTAAGACAGAGTTCAATTTTATAACATTCAACCTGTTCTTAGATGGATAAGGATCCTCTCCATTTGAAATGGTCAGGATTTAAAGTTGATGTATTTTCATGATGTATGTACATGATTTTATATTATTTAAATTTTTTAAAAGACGCACTAACAGTGACTTCATATACACGGTTACATGCACTAATTTTAAATTCTAACTATAAAATAAATATCACTACAAAAATATATATATATATATATATATATATATATATATATATATATATATATATATTTAGTCACATGCAGTTAGGGCTGAATAGGACCCACCCCAACCCAAGAAAACCACCTTGCCCCGCCCCATTTTTCTTACAAACTACGTTCAACACGCGGGTCACGGGCGTGTTTCTCGTTTCCCCGCACAGTGTGGTGCGGGGTGCAGGTGGAACGTTTGAAAATTAAAGGGTCCTCGCCCCACCCCGTGTGTGTGTATATATATATATGTTAAAAACTTAAAACTTAAAACTTAAAAACATGAAATCCGAAAATCCCTAACCCTAGCCCTGCACGCCCGCACCCCCCTCCCCCTGAGCCCCTCTTCATTTTTTCCTTTCTTTTCTTCCTACTTCCTTCCTTGCGCCGCACCCTACACCCCTTCGCCTCTTCTTCTTCTTCACGATTTCCTGCATTTGCTCCAATGGTGCTCCAGATTTGGTTGGTGTTTCATGTTGCTCTCCTAAAATCTCGCCCTTTTTATTTTTCCAAGGTTGAAATCCGAACCCAAAACTCTAAGTCTCTAACCCTAAAGGCCTCGTCGTCATCGATTCACAGCGCCCGCGTTGAATGCATAAGGAGATCAAAATGATGAAGTGATGAACCCCGCCGTTAAAAGGTTCAAAGAGTGGAAATCTTCCCGCACGCGCACACACACACACACACACACACACACACACACACACATATATATATATATATATATATATATATATATATATATATATATATGTATATATGTTCCATTGTTGGGTTTTTTTTATTTTTTATTTTTTATTTTATCTCTGTTTAGATAGTTCCATTGTTTCGGTTTCTCATGCTTCTACACTTCTAGGTATTGAATGAATCTGGCATTGGTTTGATTCGTTTAATGGTTTCTCAAGTTTTGGCCTGAATCAGGGATAACCCGCACAATCTGCCCCGCACCACCCCCGCACCGCATAGGTCTCATTGAGCTTTAGCGGGGCACAGGTGTGATTTTGTGAACCCGCAGGGGTGCAGGGTGGGGCCAAAAAAGGGGGAAAACCGCCCCCCCCCATGCTCACCCCTACATGCAGTTATCCATGTGGGTCCCGCGTTCCTAATTAGATTGTCGCTAAATGACAATTAGCGATGTGGCATTTTAAGTATGTGATTATTTAGCGACGTGGCACTTTTAGCCATGTGCCATGAACATGTGGCTAAATGCAATTATTATTTTTTTTATTTAAAAAAAAAAAAGAGAGAGAGAGGAAAATAGGCAGTTTTAGCCACCAACCCCTAACCCACGTTGCTAAAATCATATATATATATATATATATATATATATATATATATATATATATATATATATATATATATATATATATATTCCCAATATCATATATCTCTCTGGATCTCCGGCGAGATCCGTGCCAAATCTTTGTCCATCTTGTCGTAAAGATCCGGCAAGGGCTGACAAGATTTGGACTGAACCTTCGTCCACCTCCTCATTGACGACATCGTCGAGAACCGGCGAGGGCAGTCGAGCTCAAGGCCTGGATTTTCCTTCCCCGGCGACATTAAAAAAAAGCACTGGCCACTTTTCCTCATCATCAACGGCCACTTTTCCTTCCCCTTCCTCCCCCATGAAATCCAACCCAAAAAAGCACCAGCTCCCCGGCGAGACGACGACAACGAGTTTCTTCGTCACCAACGATGAAAACGAGCTTCTCCGGGTGGTGGCGATTGAGTCGTGCTGTCGGGTGGGGGTGAGTCGTCGTCTTCTGTATAAATAAAAAATATATATATAAAAAAAAAAAACCGAAAGATTAGCCAGCTTAAACACAGGAAAAAAGAACAAAGAATGAGAGAACTGTACAGTATTTGAACAAAAAAAGAAAAGAACAGAAAAGAAAGAGAGCACGTGTTCTGACAAAGAGAGAGAGAGAGAGAGAGAGAGAGAGAGAGAGAGAGAGAGAGAGAGAGAGATAAAGAGGAGGGAAATTAGAAACGGGTGGGAGGGAAAATTCCCTCCAACGTGTTTCAGCAATTAATGGTAATTAGTCACTTGGTTTATTTGCCACGTGGCTAATTGGCGACGCGGCCAATAAAGCACGTGGCTAAAATTTCAAATCCTAAAAAAAAATTGATTATTATTATTTTTTAAATAAATTAGCCACGTGGTTTATTTGCCATGTGGCTAATAAAGCACGTGGCTATAATTTCAAATCCTCAAAATAATTGATTTTTTTTATTTTTTAAATAGCCACGTGGTTTATTTGCCATGTGGCTAATTGGCGACATGGAAAATAAAGCACATGGCTAAAACTTCAAATCCTTAATTTTATTTTATTTTATTATTATTATTATTTAAAAAAAAAATAGCCACATGGTTTATTTGCCACGTCACTAATTGGTGACGTGGCAAATAAAGCATGAGGCTATATTTTCAAATCCTCAAAAAATTTGGATTTTTTTTTTATTTTTTAAATAAAATAAATTAGCCACGTGGCAAATTGGCGACGTGGCAAATTACCCACGCGGTACATTTCGCGACGTGGTAAATTACTCACGTGGTGAAATCATGACGTGGCTACAGTTTCAGTTACTGTAGCCACGTGGCGAAATGTCAAATTTTTTGTAGTGTATTATCTATTTCATTTGAAATTGATAGAATTATATCCCCTCTCACATGCATGCATGTATTCCTGCAACAACTTTTGCTTTTGCACCAAAGCATATATATGTTAGAAATAAAGAGAAGGAGAAGACAAAGAGGGGAAGAAGAGGAGAACACAAGGTAAACCAAAACGACTACATTTTGTTTGATTTTCATTACATGTTTTGGTTACAAGATAAGCTAATATATAGACTTAATAAAGGTTAAAGACCAGTGTACAAAGAGAGAAACTAAATGGCGATTACATGTAGGTATGGGTTGAAGATATGGTTCCTAATCATAAGAGATCAGAGGAGGAATGGCTTTGATCAGAGGGATGGCTTTGTTGTGACTTGTGGTGTTCTGCAATGGTGACTTGCGGCAGAGGAAATAACTTCTTGAAGTGGTGCTCATCTGATGGTGCTGGTCTAGCGTGGATGTAGTACAGATGTTTATCCTCTAATACCCCCTGCAAGGCCCGAGTTTGTAAACTATACTTCAAAAGCCAGAATTAGAGCCAACTATGAGCCAAGAAAAGAGCCATTAAAGGGCTTAAAATGGGCTTGGGTTTTTAAACATTAATTACCACAAGCAAGAGATTGGGCTAGCAATGGGCCAAGAGAAAAGAGCCAACAAATGGATTAAATGGGCTTGGGTTTTTAAACATTACCACAAGTAAGAGATTGGGTCAGCAATGGGCCAAGAGAAAAGAGGGCCAACTATGGGCAAAAGAGATTTTTTTTTTCTTTTCTTCTTCTTTCTTTATTTTCTTTTTCTTTCAACCGATTTTTTTTTTTTTTTTGAAATCTCAAAAGCATGGGCTGGAATTTTCAGCAAGTACTACACTAAGAGCATCCCTAGTGAGCTCTCCATTTCAAAATTTTCATCAAAATTTGGTGAAAAACTCAAAAAAGTCCGCTTCAACAAACTCCCTATAATTTTTCTATTTTGGCTTTTGTTATAATTTCACTTCAAATTTGGCTCACAAATTTCATGAGCTATTGAATATTTAATCATTTCTCTCTCATTTTACTTCACTTTTCACTTTTCACTTTTCACTTTTCTTCTCTCCTCATTTGTTAGGAGTGGTTGCTTAAAACCAATAAAAAATTTATATATAGTTGAAATAGAGAAATATTTGATGTAGGAAGTTTGTTAAAAGTAGTAGTTAAAATAATAAAAATAAATTTTTTAGCTAAAATTTAGAGAAAATTTGAAAAGCTAGTTAGGGATGCTCTAAACGTGATTCTTCCAACAACCAGCTTACTTACTTACTGACAGCACAACAACACATTGACAGCAATCACAGCATCACGTGGGAGACACTTTGTTCGAGGGGAGATCGTTGGTGGGAAGGATCGGAGCTTATGGGCGTCAGCCGCAAGCCGAACACGCTTTAGGCCAAGGAAGTGTCGTCGGAATTTTGCCAGAGTGAGATCGAAAAACTTGGTGACGCCGTGGACGATACTGGAGTCCAGCTTCTGGTGAAGCTTGGCTCAGTGCAGGTTGGCCTTGAAAGATCAGTGTACAAAGAGAGAAACTAAATGACGATTACATGTAGGTATGGGTTAAAGATATGGTTCCTGATCACAAAAGATCAGAGGAGGAATGGCTTTGATTAGAGGGATGACTTTGTTGTGACTTGTGGTGTTCTGCAATGGTGATTTGCAGCAGAGGAGATAACTTCTTGAAGTGGTGCTCATTTGACGGTGCTGATTTGGCGTGGATGTAGTGTAGAGGTTTATCCTCTAATATATATGTGAATGCATGACAAGCTTTGGTGGAAATTATAAGGATTGAAGGCTACCTTCTAACATCTCTATCACCTTACCCATTGATGGCCGATCTGAATTGAAGGACTGGTTTGAGTGCACCATAAACTCATCATTACCATCTTTTTTTACTGTGTCTTCTTCCTTGATAAGCGTTGAATGTTACACATTCAAGCCCCTTAACTTATATATGTTAATTCCTTAGCATTGTTATTTGTTTGATTTTGTGTTGTTTTATTGTTTTCAGGTTTTAAATAAAGACACAATTAATTCCATTAATTTTGGGGTTAAAGCACACTTTGAGAAGACCTAGAAGATATTGGTAAGCTTAACCAATCATAATAAAATACCTATATGATGTGGTTAAGTTTAATCAAATCAGGTGAAGGATTAAATCGGAATTTCTCCAACAAGAGTCAAAATCGGATTGGATTCAAATTTGGATTCTGCATATGTCTCAGTGTTTGAATCATAAATTTTGCGTTAGATATCGGATTGCAATGAAATTGGTGGCTTTGGAAAGCTAATAAAATATTAAACAAATATGTCAGAAATAGTTTTTCTCTAATTCGAACGTTTACTATGATAAAATTTCCTCGCAATAAAAGACCGTAATTCTAGCCGAATTTGGAATCCTTTTCCTACTTGGATTAAAGTTTCAATCTCCTACTTGGACAAGAAGACTCAAGAGCGATTTTTATGGAATTCCAGGGGCTTCTAGGACTTGTGTGCTCCCTATAAATAGACCCCTAAGCTTCAAGAGAAGGGTGCTTGGTGCTTGGTGCTTGGGCTTGTGCTTAGCTTTAAACAAAAATTCTTCTTGGAGGCCTAACAAGTTGAAGAGGAGAATATAATGGCAGGAGGCCATCCCAGCACCACGATGAGCGGTTAAATTCCTAATAGGGTGTTGATGTAGCTCTTTCCAAGTAACAATGGTTTAATTGTATTTTAGTTTGGGATTTTCTCTATGCATGATGGTTGTATAATTGTGAGAATTGATTTTGATGTTTATATTTAATCATTATGAATTTCTTATCTTGTCTTAGAAAGTCTTTTATATTGATAGAACTCAATCCTTCATATTTTCTGTGATTATGTGAATGATTGTTATACAACGGTTTTAATTGATATATGATCAAGAGGATTAGATAGACCATGCCTAGGAAAGACGGATTGTACTACACCCTAGTTTAGTGTAATTTAGGTAGATAGTCCGTGCCAACCGAAGATGGGTTATACTATTCCATTGATTGTGTGTATATCCTATTAAAGACGTAGCTAGTCCATGCCTAGGGAAGACGGGTCGTACCGCATCTTAGTGGTTAGGTGGACGGTCCATGCCAACCGAAGATGGATTATACTTATTCTTTAGAGGTAATTTCTTGACTACTCGAGTGAGACGAGCCCTTTATCATGCATAGTATGAATTTTCCTTATTAATTTATGATTGACCATTGTTATGCGGTGAGTGGTGAAATCAATCCCCTATTCTTTATCTCATCCATATTATCTTTAAATTTATGTCTTTTACTTTTATGTATTTATTTTAAGAAAACAAAAATCAATTATCTTTTAAATTAAGTTATTTTTAATCTTGAAAAACTTGATAGCAATTCCTACGCAGTCCTTGAGGTTCGACACCCTCTCTATAGCCTTATCCTACAAGGATTCGTCCTATTGCGAGTGGTTATTTATTATTGATATATTTTGGTAAACAAAAGACCACATCATTCCTCCTCTATTATATCTCCCAAAGTTACAAAATTCTTACCTTGTTCAAGTTTGCTATAACCTAGAAGAGTGACTATATTAACATGAGATGTTCTACTAATGCTAGCAACTTCGTTGATAAATTCTTCTCCATTACCTTTGGATACGCTCAGGATTTTCACTGCTGCCATACGCCCAATCAGGTACCTTCCCTTTGTATATAGCACTATATCCTCCTTGTCCTACTTTTTCTTTGAAAGAGTTGGTTAGTTTCTTCAAATTTGAATAAGTATATCGCTTTGGGGCTATCAATCCATATCTCTTTATGATTTATGGGTTAAAGGCGAGTGAAATTCATCATAGCCAAAGGCAGTGACAGAAAATAAAAATAAAAATGGTGTCACATTTTTTGTATAGGTCAACGATCCCACGCAAGAAAAAGAACAATTGCAATCAAGAGGAATGTTAGAGCTCATTTTAGTATTATTTTGTGGTCTTTCTATGCTGACATGGCACCTGGTATTTTTTAATAAAAATAGGAGAGAGAAATCAAGCTGTAGTTTTTCTTTATTAAAAACAATGTGTCATGTCAGTATAGAATGACTCCAAATAGACATTAGAAAGAGCTCTAACATTTTTCTTACAATCAATCTCTAAATATCCATGAGTTAGACTGCGGAATACAATAGTCTAACCCTATGCATGTAAGCCTAGAGAAATGTCTTTCACCGCATCGTATAGGATATGGTGTACATAACATTTTCATGGAAAGTTTGTCTCCGTTATTAAATTCATCTTTTTGTCTAATTCCATAAAAATCTATCTTTCTTTCTTTCTTTCTTTCTTTTTTTTTTTTTAAAAAAAAATTATGGAATTTATATGTAATTATAATTATATCGTTTTTAAAAATGAAAAAACAAAATAAAAAACAAAGAGTGACTTGGCCACTCCTTAACATAGGGTGGAGCCATCCCCAACTGCAGCCACCCCCACAAACAAAGGGGGCAGAGCCAACCTTGCTAATGCTGGCCACTCTCCCTTGCGCGCCTTTCATAACTGAACACAAAATTGAAATCTTCCCTCTACGTTCTGACCGATTTGTCTCAATGTTAAATTGTATGAGAAATACTCTACTTCCCAATTTTTTTTTTCTCCAAAATTTGTTCCCAAGTGATGTGTCATTATCTCATGAGATGGTAACAAATTTTTCAAAATAGTAAATCTTATCCATGATTGACACATCATTTAGAAATTAACTTTTGGAAAAATAAAAAAATAAATTGGTAAGTGTAACACTTCTCAAATTGTTTATATAAAATATTGTGTAAGCAAGCAAAACATGCACAACATTAAGATCATCTATTCTTCTTTGAATTTGAGATACAATTGAACCTATTTTAAATGATGGATTTTTATGACTATGAAGTCATGGTAGAATCTTGAGGTGACCTGATAGGTGAATCCCAGAAAGGCTTTGGTGGAAATGGTAAGGATTGAAGGGTTCTGTAACGACCCACCCCCAATGACACAATATTATCCGCTTTTGGCTCCCAAAACCAGACTTCTCAGGAGGTCACCCATCCTAGGATTATTCTCGCAGAAGCACGCTTAACTGCGGAGTTCTGATAGGTTCATGGCCATCACGGCTTTAAAACGCGTTGTGTCATAAATGGTGCATTTATGCTTTTGGCTCCCAAAACCAGACTTCCCAAGAGGTCACCCATCCTGGGATTACTCTCACAAAAGCACGCTTAACTGCGAAGTTCTGATAGGTTCATGGCCATCACGGCTTTAAAACGTGTTGTGTCATAAATGGTGCATTTATGCATATAAGCACATCCTCATTCCCAGGCGATGTGGAACGTCACAATCACTCCCTCTTTGGACCTAGCATCCCCGCTGGAGTCCCTCATTGGGCTTGTGCACGCTCCCACCATCTCAAGCTGGACAATGGCTCTAATACCATTTGTAACGACCCACCCCCAATGACACAATATTGTCCACTTTTGTAATGACCAAGAAAATATTTTATAGGTTTATTGGGATCAAATAAAAAAATAAGTTTATTTAGTGTGATAAAATAAAATAAAGTGTTTTATTTTTATCCTATGGACTTGTAAATAGAAGTCATGAAAAGAAAATATAAGTGATATGTTTAGGTCCAAAGAAAATATAAAAGAAAAGAAATAGAAATAATAGAAAATAAAAGAAAATGAAAAAGAAGAATCATTAAAAAGGAAAGTCAATATATATATATATATAAAACAAACCTGCGCCACACATGCAGCAAAATGAAGGGCCACACCTGGCCCTTCACAAATCAAAAAGAAAAAAAATATAAACGAAGGCCATTCGGCCTTTGTTCCAAAAAGAGTACAGCCTTTCAAAAAAAAAAAGGGGACCGGTGTGTTATTTTTAAGAGGCCCCCGAGAGCCTCTTTTTGTTATTTTTTCCAAAAGCAGGGAAGAGAGTTTTCCAAAAGTCCCTTTGATTTTTCACCTTGAAACGCCGATCTACAAAGATCCAACCGTCGAAACTCAAATTCGACTTCGAAAATGTGATCCACGCGTAAGGAGCTACGTTCCTACCGTTTGTTTTGAGGTTTTGTGCTATTTGGAGCTTGAAAAAAATCTCCCAATCTCCAGTGGCACATTGTGAGAGGTTGTCTAGTAATCTATAGTTGAGCTTGTTATCCGCACAGTCAAGGTGAGTATTCTACTCACTGAGAAACTATTATTTTCATATATTAATGAATTGCAAAATGTATATGATGTTTTATAAATTTGAACCGACTATTGTTGATAATATGTCTTGGATGTATTAAGTAATTTCAATTATGTTAAAATATATTATTGATGTTTATGAGAAATGATGTGTGATAGAAAAGTGTGATTTGAACTGATTTGAAGGATTTGATTGTGGGCTGTTGTTAGGATTTAAATTACGGAAATATTGATTGATGAAGTGATGTGTTAAATTGTTTATGGATTTATAAAGAAAGCATGTGTTAAAAGGCGTAGTTCTTGAAAAGTAAAGGTATATGGTTTTGAGCATAAAGCATTGGGCTGGGATTAAAGATCAATGGGCTAGCATCCCCTATGGCATATGATTAAAGACCAATGGGCTTGCATCCCCTATGGCATAGGATTGAAGACCAATAGGCTAGCATCCCCTATGTCATATGATTAAAGACCAATGGGCTTGCATCCCCTATGGCATAGGATTGAAGACCAATGGGCTAGCATCCCCTATGGCATATGATTAAAGACCAATGGGCTAGCATCCCCTATGGCATAGGATTAAAGACCAAATGGCTTGTATCCCCTATGGCTAGGTTAAAGACTAATGGGCTTGCATCCCCTATATCACAGCTTTAAAGACTAATGGGCTCGTATCCTCTATGGTATAGGATTAAATACCATATGGCCGGTATCCCCTTTGGAACTACATTGTTTTGTATTGGACTGGGTTGGTAATTGAGCATGCATAATGTTGTTTATGATATGTCGATATAGTTTGAATTGTTAATTGAGATATAATTAAGAATTGATGATTGAGATATAGTATGAATTTGTATGTGAGCATATTGGAATAAGAACAATATTGTTATGTTGTGTTTGCGTTTACTCCATCTGCTATGATGTGATTTTAAGAGACAAGTTTTCATAACCAAAACAATAATTGTGATTGTAAACAAGAGATTAAGTAAAATGTCGTTTTACGCGAAAACTTAGTGAGTCTTATACCACTAAGACCTCAGTAATTTATTACTGAGGTGGTGAACTCATACTTTCACCTGTACGGATGTGGTTAACCCCACAACTGTACAGATACTGATGTTTTGGCTGCAGGATCAGCGGATCTAGAGGATGATCCCGTAGCACGGTACTTGGGGTACTGCGACTGAGGCATATCGCTGGTGTCGTAGCTATGTGGACTTGGGCGTCCCATTTTGGTTGTCTTTTGTTGTTGGCTTGTGTCCTACGTGACACTTGTATTTTGTAGAGCCAGTCTTTTGGTATGTAATTAATGTTAAGTTTAAGCCTTAAACATATAGACTTATGTATGGCTCTTTATAATTAACAGCTATGTTATAGAAGTGTTTTACCGCTATTCTGACTATGTATAATTGAATGGTTCGCTGCTTAGATGTAACTCTGAATATCAGGAACATATTATGGGACGAGTATCGTATATTGGTTAAGTGACAAGTAGTCGTGCCACTGTGATGATCCATTCATGTATGTTTATAGAAAGAAAAAAAAAATGGGTCGTCACAGCTAATGATATCAAAGTAGTTAGATCTAGGGTTGATGAGGAAAAACGGAAGTTTAGGACTGTGTTAGAGTCTAAGGATAATAAAAGAGCCGTAGGATTCTAAAAACCTCCAACAAATATAGGAAAAGCTTAGATGAAATTATTGTGTGCATGGTACAGCTCATGTAATACATTTGATACAATCGGTGTTTGCTTAAGTGACATTTCTTTCACTTGCACATTGTAGAATAACTTCAATGTGATTGCGCAGAGTCATGCCGCCTAGACGACGTAGAGCTCCTCGACATAATGAGGAAGAGGGATACGAGAATGGATGTGGTGGTGATGCACCTCCACCGCCTCCGCCTCCTCCTCTTCCACCCATGCCTGATTTGGGGCAACTAGTGGCAGCCTTGCCTAGATAGGGCGAACCACCTGCTACTGTTGGTTGCTCATCGGTCGACTTCTTCAATCACAACTCACCAATGTTCGACGGAAGTGAGGGACCTATAGCAGCTGAAGATTGGATAACCTCCTTTGATGACCTCGCCGATGCACTAAGTTGCACCGATGAACAAAAGGTCAATTACGCAGGGTTGAAATTAGTAGGTGAAGCCAAATATTGTTGGAAGTCTGCAAAAGCCCTCATAGCTGAAGTGTTGGGTCCCAATGTTCCTATCACTTGGGAACGTTTCAAAAGGGAATTCGACGACCGATTCTTCCCTCGAGCATAACGACAACAATGTGCCCGAGACTTTCAAGAACTGAAACAGGGGAACATGTCAGTTGAAAAATATTCGACTGAGTTCCTTAAACTTTCGAGGTATGCTCCACGTCTCATCCCCGATGAAGAGACCAAGATTGAGAGGTTCCGTGATGGATTGTCACCACGAATCCTTGAGAAGATTATTTTCCTCAAAGTCACCGACTATGTCGATATGGTGCACACTGCCACCATGGCTGAGGAGGGAATTCGTGAAGCAACTGCTTACTATAACAATAGGAAGCGGTCACTTTCGTTGGGAGCCCCTTCATCTCCTTCGCCCCCTCCACCAAAGAAGCAGTCTTTTGGTAGCAGTTCGGGATCTATTGGGGGACAAAGTGCTCCTGCAAGTCAGGGCAGCGTCGATGTCACATCATGTGGTAGATGTGGGAAGACGCACCCAGGTGTGTGTCGATGGGGAACTTCTAGAACATGCTTCAAGTGTGGCCGAGTGGGCCATTGTGCCAAGGATTGTCAGCAAGTCACTGCTAGGATCCAAGCGTCTGAGGAGAGCAATAATCGGCCTATGCCAACGGCGCCAGCAAGGGTGTACAACATGCTTACACAGGAAAATGCCAAAGCCAATGGGAACGCAGCCAATGTCGCCAATGTTACTACAGGTACAATACCTTTTTTTCATAGCATTGCGTGCATTTGGCTTGATTTAATTGTTGTCTATCATTATCTCATTTACATTTGTATGATTATGAATGATGAGCGCTGAATCCTTAGAACCAATACGCGTGCGTGACCATTTCTATTTATTGACGCGTTTGCCCATAGCGAACATGTAGGTCGTTACTTTAGCGTTGTAAGGAAAGGACATTGTTAGCTCTAGTGTTTGACACGATAAGCTTCAGTGTTTAATATTTGGGGTTTGATGTCAATTCGAAATGGATTGACGATCAAAGTGTAGACTGAACATAGGTAAGCACGGTGGGAAGTTATATTCCTATTCCACGGTATGGAGAGTTTGAAACTCTACGGGTCTCGTTTGCGAGATTACTCCACTATTTTCTCTCTAACGTTCAATAGTAATGAATGTTTAATAGTTTACATTAGCTTGTTTGGTTTATTCCCAAGCCAAGCTCCAAGTCGAGTCTAAGCTGAAAACATTTCGGTGGTGTTCCGCTATCCGAATGTTTTCGCTATATTCACGAGTTTGTGTGGATGTGCATGGACCATCATGTACTAAACCAAGTGGTGATCTAGAATGAGAACTCCTTATTGAGAACTGGCTATGTTTTCAGTCAACTCTAAGGAGCTTCGGTATTCTCGGAGATGGCCTTCTCTAGAGATGCCATTGACTCTTGGTGCGTAAGAAAGTGTGCCAAAGTCTGCGATCCATATATGGTATGGCCAATATGAGTTTTGGTGATATCATTCGGATTGACAAATACACCGTTAGTATTTATGGACTTGTTAAATCAAGTATTTGATGAGTACTTAGATTTCGGTGTAGTAGCGTTTACCGATTACCGATTACCTGTTAGTTTATCCGACTAATCGTGTCGAGCATGAAATACACTTGATGAAAGTGTTGGGAGAGCTCGAGAAAATGAATTCTTTGCCAAGCTGATGAGATGTGAGTTTTGGTTTGAAGAAGTGTCATTCTTGGTTCATTTAATGAGCAAGAACGGACTTGTAACCAACTCGTTAAAGGTAGAACTTGCAAATGCGCCTGTGCTTAAACTACCCGTTGAGATTATTGGGTATGTGGCTTGTACAGATGAATTGTGATAGGGTGGGGATGCACCCTTGTGTAACAGCAAGGATGTAACCTAGGCTACTTGTCAACTGTGGATCATGAGTAGTGCCGTTCTCCTCATGGTTCGGAGTTGGTAGCTATTATCTATGCTCTGCCATTTTGTGGGCAATGCCTCTATGGTGAAGTGCGTGTGGAATACACACTTAATGTCCTAGTCTTGATGCACTCCGGTGTTAAGAGACAGAGACATGAGGTAACGTTGATGGCTTGTTGTACTAGGAGATCTTGATGGCAAGATGTCCTGTCGTCCGACTTAAGCCACTGTCACGACTAATGCACTGTGTATGAAATCTCGTGCTGGCGAGATTGACTCAAGTGTTTTTGGAGTATTAGCTCGACGTACCTTCGCAAGCGGACGACTGATCCGAGAGATCTATTTAGAAACTTGAGGATATGCCTAAGTTATGCGTGTGGGAATCCATGGAATTGGTTATGATACCCGCCATTGATTGTGACTATTAGATATGGTAGTTTACAACCACTGACGTTGTATCGCACGTAATGTTGTATGGACGCGAACGATGAACACCACTTCATTTGGTATGAAGTTGGTGTGAAACGATCGGCGAGTTTTGAAGTGGTGCATGATTCTATGGAAGTTTGCACTCGTTCAAGTGGACGTTCAAAGTGTAGTGATGACGGAAGCTATGCAAATAAATATCGCCGCAAACCTATGTTCAAATTGGTAATTTTGTATCACAAGTTGTCATCAATGCTAAACATGTAATGTTTTGGCAATTTGGACGTGCTCAATTTAGGATATATTGGGTTGTCTTTAGTGCTAAACAAAAATTCGTTGTGTAATTGGTCATGATGTCTTCTAATTTTAGCGGGCATCCATGACATTTTCTGTATTTCTCCTTTGCGAATGTGTTTGTGATCATTTACTTGTGATGCGCTTCTTCACACTCAATGGGAAATTGTCCTATGAAGGGGTGCAAAATGAGTGATGATTTGTAAGAAAACACTAAAATCATTCCGTTAGTGAAAATTCTGTGGTGAAATCACGATGTTGAGGAAGCGACATGAGTGCACGATCATAAATGCGGGAGCGATCCCCCATTTTAGTGAATAAATTCGGGTATGCTTGTTGTATCATACCACTTTCGCGTAAATATCCCATGTAAAATGCATACTTGCATAAGTGTCTCTAGTATAGAATGCATACTCGTATGTGCGTAAAATGATTTAATGTCCAAATTTCGAGGACGAAATTTTTATAAGGTAGGAGGGATGTAATGACCAAGAAAATATTTATAGGTTTACTAGGATCAAATAAATAAAAAAAAGTTTATTTAGTGTGATAAAATAAAATAAAGTGTTTTATTTTTATCCTATGGACTTGTAAATAGAAGTCATGAAAAGAAAATATAAGTGATATTTTTAGTTCCAAAGAAAATATAAAAGAAAAGAAATAGAAAAGAAAAAGAAAATAGAAAATAGAAACAATAGAAAATAAAAGAAAAAAGAAAAAGAAGAATCATTAAAAAGGAAAGTCATATATATATATATATAAAACAAAAAAAAAAAATGGTGTGGGGCGCAGGTGTGCGCCCCACATGTAGCAAAATGAAGGGCCACACCTGGCCCTTCACAAATCAAAAAGAAAAAAAATATAAACAAAGGCCATTCGGCCTTTGTTCCAAAAAGAGTACAGCCTTTTTTAAAAAAAAAAAAAAAAAGGGGGACCGGTGTGTTATTTTTAAGAGGCCCCCGAGAGCCTCTTTTTGTTATTTTTTCCGAAGCAGGGAAGAGAGTTTTCCAAAAGTCCCTTTGATTTTTCACCTTGAAACGCCGATCTACAAAGATCCAACCGTCGAAACTCAAATTCGACTTCGAAAATGTGATCCACGCGTAAGGAGCTACGTTCCTACTGTTTGTTTTGAGGTTTTGTGCTTTTTGGAGCTTGAAAAAAATCTCCCAATCTCCAGTGGCACATTGTGAGAGGTTGTCTAGTAATTTATAGTTGAGCTTGTTATCCGCACAGCCAAGGTGAGTATTCTACTCACAGAGAAACTATTATTTTCATATATTAATGAATTGCAAAATGTATATGATGTTTTATAAATTTGAACCGACTATTGTTGATAATATGTCTTGGATGTATTAAGTAATTTCAATTATGTTGAAATATATTAATGATGTTTATGAGAAATGATGTGTGATAGAAAAGTGTGATTTGAAGGATTTGATTGTGGCTGTTGTTAGGATTTAAATTACGGAAATATTGATTGATGAAGTGATGTGTCAAATTGTTTATGGATTTATAAAGAAAGCATGTGTTAAAAGGCGCAGTTCTTGAAAAGCAAAGGTATATGGTTTTGAGCATAAAGCATTGGGCTGGAAAAGACCTTAGGGCCGGTATCCTCTTTGGCATAGTGTGTAAAGACTAATGGGCTTGCATCCCCTATGGCATAAGATTGAAGACCAATGGGCTAGCATCCCCTATGGCATATGATTAAAGACCAATGGGCTTGCATCCCCTATGGCATAGGATTGAAGACCAATGGGCTAGCATCCCCTATGGCATATGATTAAAGACCAATGGGCTTGCATCCCCTATGGCATAGGATTGAAGACCAATGGGCTAGCATCCCCTATGGCATATGATTAAAGACCAATGGGCTAGCATCCCCTATGGCATAGGATTAAAGACCAAATGGCTTGTATCCCCTATGGCTAGGTTAAAGACTAATGGGCTTGCATCCCCTATATCACAGCTTTAAAGACTAATGGGCTCGTATCCTCTATGGTATAGGATTAAATACCATATGGCCGGTATCCCCTTTGGAACTACATTGTTTTGTATTGCACTGGGTTGGTAATTGAGCATGCATAATGTTGTTTATGATATGTCGATATAGTATGAATTGTTAATTGAGATATAATTAAGAATCGATGATTGAGATATAGTATGAATTTGTATGTGAGCATGTTGGAATAAGAACAATATTGTTATGTTGTGTTTGCGTTTACTCCATCTGCTATGATGTGATTTTAAGAGACAAGTTTTCATAACCAAAACAATAACTGTTATTGTAAACAAGAGATTAAGTAAAATGTCGATTTACGCGAAAACTTAGTGAGTCTTATACCACCGAGACCTCAGTAATTTATTACTGAGGTGGTGAACTCATACTTTCATCTGTACGGATGTGGTTAACCCCACAACTGTACAGATACTGATGTTTTGGCTGCAGGATCAGCGGATCTAGAGGATGATCCCGTAGCACGGTACTTGGGGTACTACGACTGAGGTATATCGCTGGTGTCGTAGCTATGTGGACTTGGGCGTCCCATTTTGGTTGTCTTTTGTTGTTGGCTTGTGTCCTACGTGACACTTGTATTTTGTAGAGCCAGCCTTTTGGTATGTAATTAATGTTAAGTTTAAGCCTTAAACATATAGACTTATGTATGGCTCTTTATAATTAACAGCTATGTTATAGAAGTGTTTTACCGCTATTCTGACTATGTATAATTGAATGTTTCGGTGCTTAGATGTAACTCTGAATATCAGGAACATATTATGGGACGAGTATCGTATATTGGCTGAGCGACAAGTAGTCGTGCCACTGTGATGATCCATTTATGTATGTTTATAAAAAGAAAAAAAAAATGGGTCGTCACACTTTTGGCTCCCCAAACCAGACTTCCCAGGAGGTCACCCATCCTGGGATTGCTCTCGCAGAAGTACGCTTAACTTCAGAGTTCTGATAGGTTCATGGCTATCACGGCTTTAAAACGCGTTGTGTCATAAAGGGTGCATTTATACATATAAGCACATCCTCATTCCCAGGCGATGTGGGACATCACAATGAAATGGTATCAGAGCCATTGCCCAGCCTGAGATGGTGGGAGTGTGCACAAGCCCATGAGGGTTGCTAGCGGGCAATTGCTGGGACGCCAAGAATGGGGTGATCCCATGAGGGTCGCCAGCGGGGACGGTAGGTCGCAAGAGGGGGTGATTGTGACGTCCTACATCGCCTGAGAATCGAGATGTGCTTATATGTATAAATGCACCATTTATGACACAACGCATTTTAAAGCCGTGTTGGTCTTGAACCTATCAAAACTCCGCAGTTAAGCGTGCTTCTGCGAGAGCAATCTCAGGATGGGTGACCTCCTGAGAAGTCTGGTTTGGGGAGCCAAAAGCGGACAATACTTCCCAGGAGGTCACCCATCCTGGGATTGCTCTCGCAGAAGCAAGCTTAACTGCAGAGTTCTGATAGGTTCATGGCCATCACGGCTTTAAAACACATTGTGTCATAAATGGTGTATTTATACATATAAGCACATTCTCATTCCCAGGCGATGTGGGACGTCACAATCACCCCCTCTTTGGACCCAGCGTCCCCGCTGGCATCCCTCATTGGGCTTGTGCACGCTCCCACCATCTCAGGCTGGGCAATGGCTTTGATATCATTTGTAACGACCCACCCCCAATGACACAATATTGTCCGCTTTTGGCTCCCCAAACCAGACTTCCCAGGAGGTCACCCATCCTGGGATTGCTCTCGCAGAAACACGCTTAACTGTGGAGTTCTGATAGGTTCATGGCCATCACGGCTTTAAAACGCGTTGTGTCATAAAGGGTGCATTTATACATATAAGCACATCCTCATTCCCAGGCGATGTAGGACGTCACAGGTTCCTTCTAACATCTCTATCACCTTACCCATTGATGGCCGATCTGAAGGACTGGTCTGAATACACCACAAACTAACTATAATCATCTTTTTTATTCTCTCTTCTTCTGCCTCTTCTGTTATTTCCTCAAAAGTGGTAGAATTTTTGCCCTGTTCAAGTTTCGTCTAAATCCAGTGTGGAAAATGTCTCACTGGTATAAGACAATCCACCATCAAAATTTTTCCTTCCTCCAAACATTTCAAGAACCAACATTTCGTAGCTGTAAACGTCAGACTTGTGAGAGACTCCACCAAAGTTCCGACTAAATACTTCGGGTGCAATGAAACCTACAATTCCTCTGATGCCTGTCATTGACACAATACTCTCTTTTGTTTTGCATAGTTTAGCAAGGCCAAAATCAGAGATTTTTGGGCGTAAATCCTCATCTAAAAGTATATTGTGTGGTTTTATCTCAAAATGTAGGATCCGTGTGTTACATCCACGATGCAAATATTCTAGTCCTTGAGCAATGCCAACCACAATTTGGAACATAGTGTTGCTGTCCAAGTGATGATTTGTAATTGAAGGTCCTTTATCATATATGAACTTATCAAGAGATCTATAAGGCATGGATTCATAGATTAGAGCTCTTTTAGTCCTCTCGTATTAGAAACCTAAAAGAGTGACTATATTAACATGGGATGTTCTACTAATGCTAGCCACTTCCTTGATAAATTCTTCTCCATTACCTTTGGATGCGCTCAGGATTTTCACTGCCACCATACGCCCATCAGGTAGCTTCCTTTTGTAGACAACACCATATCCTCATTGTCCTACTTTTTCTTTAAATGAGTTGGTCAATTTCTTCACATCTAAGTATATCGCTTTGGGGCTATTGATCCATACTTCTTTACGAATTCCTCATCAGTGGTTTGAAAGTTATTTGCACCTATTTTGTTTGAAAGTTATTTGCACCACAAATAGCCACGTTCTCATGTATACACGTGGCTATTTTGATGCGTGGCTACAGTGACCCCTACTATAGACACGTGGCAAATCGCAGTTATTTTTGTAGTGTTACATGATGATCACATTGTTATGACTAAAAATGAATTGCAACCTTGACCAACAAGTTCAAAAGTCAATATTACCAAGCTTACTTATAATTAACCCCTTACGGGGACATGCTCGCATATATACACCAACTATATATATCATTGGAAAGTTGAGTTCATTACGAGAAAATCAACAACAATACAAACAATTCAAGCACTAAAAAAATAACAAAAGAAATATTAGAAATTATAAAGCTAGAACAAAAGACCCAAACCTCGGAAATAATTACCATATGGCCCAAATTCTATGGGAAATGGTGCTGGCGCAATGAACTGAGTTGGAGACGGCGCTCAGGGCGCATTTGAAGGAGAGGGCGGAAAAGCTGAGACACAAATAACCAAAAAAAAAATCAATAAAAAAGAAAGATAAATAAATTGTATAATCTAGTTTTGAAAATAACAATTAAGATAACTGCTTGAAAGACTTGAAAGGCCCATAGTTGAAGGTCGGGGCGCATTTGAAAGAGAGGGCGGTGATGTCATTGGAAGGGAACGACGTCGTTGCATGTGACAGCGACGGAGAAGAGGAGAACAGAGACGAAGATCGCCAGATGGAAGGCAATTGGGGGCATCAGATAGGAGTGGAAGTGAGGGGTTGTAGGAGTGAGATGGCATGGATGAGGTAATACCGTAACAGTATTCCCAACGGGTTTTTTTATAGCTGTTAGAAATAAGGAGGGGCTGCTGTAGAGATGTTAAGGGAACTATATCCCATAAACATGGAATGAAATATGCTGGAAACATGGAGTGCGTGAATCAAGAGAGTTGGGCTGCTGTCAGGCGTGAAGCATGGAGCTGTTGCCTTGTGTCAGCTTGGAACATGGGTTAGAGCTGCTTAGCTTGAGACGGTCTAGGCTGCGTGTAGAGTGGAGTGAATCTTGGATTGAGGGGCTGCTGTAGGCTTATTTTCATGCCTGTCTTGGGAGTCCTTTGCAGAGGATATCTTATCCTCTAACACTCCTCCGCAAACTGATGAGAGGAACTTTCATGAGTTTGTCTTCTTCGGATTATAATCATCAACTTTTTTTTATTTTTTTTGTTTTTTATTTTTTATGTTTTTTATTTTACTCAAGTCTGCAAATTAGACCTCAAAAGCCAAAATTAAGGCCAGCTATGGGCCATGAAAAAGAGCCTACAAAGGGCTTTAGATGAGCTTGGGTCTTAAACATTGCCTCAAGCAAGAAATTGGGCCAACAATAGGCCAAGAGAAAGCCTAATGGCTATTTAAAAAGGCTTGGGACTTTGAACATTTTTTACAAGAAATTGGGCCAACAATAGGCCAAGAGAAAGCCTAATGGCTATTTAAAAAGGCTTGGGACTTTGAACATTTTTTACAAGCAATTTGGGTCATCAATGGGCCAAGAAAAAAGCCATTAAAGGGCTTAAATGGGCTTGGGTTTTAGACATTTTCTCGAGCAAGAAGTTGGGGCCAACAATGGGCCAAGAAAAGAGCCATCAAATGGCTAAAATAAGCTTGGGTTTTGGTTATTACCTCAAGCAAGAAATTTGGGCCAACAATGGGCCATTGAGAGATTTTCCTCTTAAATGAGTTTGGGCATTAAAACATTTGCCCCCAAGCTAGAAAGTGGGCCAACAATGGTCCAAAATGATACCTCGAGATGATTTTTATTTTATTTTTTTCTCAACTGAACATAAGAATTAAAGCTTACAAATAAGAAAAAAAAAGGTGAAACGTAAGCTTTCACATGAAGGAAACAAACAATAGAAACCAAAAGATAAGTGAAAGAGAAAGTGGAAGTCAGAAGGCTTCTCGAGCCTTCCGCTCACTTGGGAGTTGGGATATGCAGCAATTGTCATATCTTCTCACAGCACTGTCACGTTTGTTGTACAAGTTGTGGAGATGTGTTTCTGGGAGACATGTAGGTGCTTGAACGACTGGGAGACGTGGCAGAGGTGAGACCCAAAAAGGGAACTGTAGCTACTGATAAAGAAGAAAACAAGGGCAATTGAGACGGTCTAAGATTGGTAAGACTTGCACACCAAAAGAGATGGGTTTATTTTTGGCTCTGGGGGTGGAAGAGTGACTGTAGTGAGCAGAGCATCTCGTTGAAGAGAAGGGAGATTTTTGGAGAACTGGCTCTGTGGATATCATGTGAAGTTGAGGTGTTTGATAAAAGTTCTGAGAGAGAGCAAAGAGAAAGGGAAACAGAGGTGAAGATGAGGTGTTTGATAAAAGGTGCAGAGAAGCTTCAAGAAGAAAAGGAACTGACGTTTATGGAAGATTGAGATGAGTCGGACTGGGCATCATTTTTGCTATAGAAACTGGGAGATAGAGTTTAGGATGAAGACATAAGAGTTCGTGGGTGGATTTTTCTGGTTCTGGTTGTTGAAGTGTGGGTGTTTTTGGTGAAGATGAGGTGCTTGATAATAGTGCTGAAAGAGAGTAAAGAGTAAGGAAAACTCTTGTGGAGCTTCCTCAAGGCACTGCCCGTGTGAGCTGTGTGAGCTATGCTCACACGGGCTGTGCTGCAGCCAAAGGAAGAAGAGAAACAAGATCGTAAGGCGTTAGCCAACAAGCTCTGATATACCATTTTAGAAATAAGGAGGGGCTGTTGTAGGCTTATTTTCATGCCTGTCTTGAGAGTCTTTTGCAGAGGATATCTTATCCTCTAACAATAGCCAATTTCCTTCTTTACATATAGTGAAAATGTAAAAAAAACAAAAAACCACCCATAGGTATTAATCTATCGGTCGGGAGAAATGCTAGACATCCCAACACTTTTTTCCAGAATTTGGTTCCAAACTGATGTGTCACTATCCTATGAAATTGTGGCACACTTTCCAAAATGATAGATCTCATATGATTGTGACACATCAGTTTAGAACCAAATTCTGAAAAAAAGTGTTTGGATGTCTAGCATTCCTCTCAAAAGAAAACTATTATTGTGAATGTTCTAATAACGGTCGCGATAGTGAGTGAGGACTGCGTAGGCTGCTTCGAACAAGGCTGGCTTTGGTTCACTCTTGGACGGGAAATGCTAAAGATGAGTCTCTCATCCTCCCTTCATCACCCTCTTTTCTTTAAAAAAAATTGATTTTAAGGAAAAAGTTGTCTTTGATGTCACATCAGAGACAGTTTTTTAATAAAAATCAATTTTTTTATTATCAAAGGAGGATGAAGGGAGGATGAGAGACTCATGTGTAGAAGGACTCCTCTTGGACAGTTGGACTGTGTGAACCAGCTTTTGATATTGGAGGCCGTCTAGAAAGTAGAAAGTAGAATTGTAGAAACCTATAGTGGATTTTTCTTTCATTTTTTTTTAATCTCCATAAATCTTTCTCAAAATTTTAGGATATATATATATATATATATTAACTAGTATTTTTTAATTAAAAATAATTAATACTTTTTATATTAATATTTATCATTTCAAATGACATGTTAATGATATAGATTATAGATATACATATGTGGCCTGCAAAAAAAAAGGGGGGGGGGGGGGGGGGGGGGGGGGTAAATTTGTATGATAAATCTCTGCATAAATTATTTTTTAAATGCCTATATTTAAGGGTGTATATGTGAATATCCGCGTGGTTATTTGCGATATATGCACCTGCATCCGCAAAATGTGGATATCGCATTTTTATTATCCGTATCTGCGCGTCTATTGTGGTTATTAAGTGCAGTTATTATCCGCTATCTGCAAATAGATAATGAGCTTATTTTAAACGCTTTTAAAAATAATTTTGACCAATTTTTAGTCTTTTGGGCTTGTTTTGAAAATATATGCAACACAAAAACTATGTAAAACTGAGAAAAAAATGGGATGATGGATACAACTTCAAAATATTCATGGTAATTAATGCTCACAAGAAACCCCCTATGTTTTATTATTCATGATTCAATAAGCATAACAATAAAGCCTGCAAACATAAAAGAACATAAATTATCTAAATATTACATCTTTATATATATATATATATATATATATATATATATATATATAAAGGGTATTCGGATGCGGTTATTATCCGCATTCACATACCCTAAAACTATTATTTGCATCCGTACTTGCGGATAGTGATTTTTGCTATCCGCATTCACATGTGTGGATGCGGACGGTTAATATTCACCCACATGTACATGTATACCCTTGCGGCTATATCTCCTCAGGTTGGCAAAAGGAGATAAAGGTATCTCCAAAAATATAAAGTTATCTTTGTACAATATTAGACCACAACAAGAATTCTACAGAAAATAAAAATAGAAAATGCCTCTATCAAGAGTGAGAACATTCTAACAAAGTAGTGTAATATTGAAACAGAACAAGAGTTTTGCATAAAATAGAAAGTACAACCAAAGGATAACAATGCTTTATTGAATAAAAACAACAATTCTCTTTGTCCAACATTCGAGCGCATGGTCTTGCGTTTTTTCACTCTTTCGAACACCGTTGAAGAATTTATTCTTCATGTCATCCAAAAACTTAAAGAAAGCCCATCTCCAAGCCTTGTTGAATGCTAATGGACCAAATACACCCCAAAACCCCACTACAAATCCAAATGGCATGCTCATATAAAACCACTTCAAGTCGATCCAGCCACTGTCCTCTCTGCCTTCATCGTCAACATTTGGTGTTGTCTCAAGGGATGGGCCATCTCCAACGCAGCTAGAAGTAAGTGGAGGTCCACAAAGATCATGGTCGTTCCCAATGAAACAGAGTGCACTAAAGCTCTGAAGCTGTGTGCTGGAGGGAATTCTACCAGAGAAGTTGTTGTATGATAAGTTTAGATGATTCAAGCATGTTAAACTTGCCATACTTTGAGGTATTGCACCTGTGAGTTGATTCATCGAGACATCGAGAGACTCCAATGATATCATGGCATTGATCTTCTCAGGAATCTTTCCATGAAGTTGATTATTGGACAAGTTCAAAAATCGTAGGCCGGAAAGACTTGTGAGTTCATCGGGGATTTCTCCAATCAAATTGTTTCTCGAGAGGTCCATGCTTGTGACGAGAGCAAGTGTCTCTCTATACTCATACTCTATTCCCTTTGTTACCAACAATACTGGTTCTCCATATAGTGCCTCTTTTAAGGAAAAATTGCCCTTATCGATAATATCAGGGTTTTGTCCCACCATGGCGCTCAAATTACCAAAGCATCGCGGAATGGGTCCTGTGAATTTGTTTTGTGCCAGATCCATGATTTGAAGCGATTTAAGGTGACAGAACTCATGAGGGATACTGCCATAAAACTTGTTTGAGCGAAGCACGAGAACCCTCAGATTGGCTGAACTATTTCCCGACCAAATGGACAAGCTACCAGACAAATGATTCTCTCTTAGATCTACAATCTTTAGGAGTGTGCAATTTTGTAGGGACAATGGCAAATGTCCAAACAGATTGTTTTTGTTCAAGGTTAGAAACTCAAGCATAGAGAGAGAACCCAAGGAACTCGGTATATTTCCTGTTAGATTATTGCTCCCCAAGTTTAACACCATTAATAGAGAATAGTTCATCCAACAGTCAGGAACTTCTCCAGACAAAAGATTTTTTGAAAGATCAAGAAAATACAGATCTCTCATTATATCATTCTGTTCACAAACGAAGGGAGAAAGAGATCCACGAAATGAGTTATTGGAAAGATCTAAACCAAGAAAGATCCACGAAATGAGTTTACCAAAGCATCGCGGAATGGGTCCTGTGAACCAAGAAAGATTGATCCTCTACAAGATAAACTTGGAATACTGCCACGAATTTGGTTATGAGAAAGATCCAGAACAAGAAATTGGGAACAGAGGCTCCAAAACCAAGAAGGGATAACACCTGAAATGCTTGTATTAGACAAATTTAAAACTTGAAGATCTTTTTGTGATTGAAGCCATGCAGGAAATCGTGACCCTAGTGTCCATGATTCCATCTCTAAAATTTGAAGTTGAAAAGGAGGAACCCAATTAAAACTTACTTGCAAAGTCAACAAGTTTGAAGAGGCTTCAAGTATTTTCAAATTTGTTAGGTTGGAAAAATGCACGTCAGAAACAAAACTCTCTAAAAAATTGTCAGAGATGTATAACTCTTCAAGATTTGAAAGATGTCCAAGACTTACAGGAATTGTTCCATTTAATTTATTGTGAGAGACAGAAAGTATCCTCAATGAAGATAGATTTTCTATAGACACGGGAATCGGACCAGAAAGCATGCTGGAGTCAAGAAAAAGAAGAGACAGTTTTTTATTCTTTCCCAATTGATTAGGGAAAGTATCTAAAAGTCGATTCCAAGACAAATCTAAAAACTCCATATTTTTTACTGTGCATGCAGAAGAATTTCCCAAGAGTTCATACACACCTCCCCCAAGTTTGTTGTGAGATAAATCCAAATGTTGCAGATTACACAAATTTCCCAAGGATCTTGGCAATTTTCCTTCAAGGCCATTGTTTGACAGGTCAAGATATATCAGTTGGGAAAGGGAAGAATTTCCCAAGAGTTCATACACGCCTCCCCCAAGTTTGTTGTGAGATAAATCCAAATTTTGCAGATTACACAAATTTCCCAAGGATCTTGGTAATTTTCCTTCAAGGCCATTGTTTGACAGGTCAAGAGATATCAGTTGGGAAAGGGATCCAATGGCACTAGGAAGTACACCTTGAATGTTATTATATGCAAACTCAAGTCTTTCAAGAGTACTTATATTGCATAACAAGTTAAGTATTGTGGAAGAGAGGTTGTAATTGACTGAAAGATCAAGCACAGAGAGAGATGAAAAATTAACATAAGGAATAGGATCATACTTATCAAGTTCACAACTAGACAAGAGTAATTGTGATAGAGAAGGGAGCAAGTTCATCACCTGTAACCAGTTAGATGCTTTACTAAGATTGACGAAACTCATGTCGAGGAATTCCAACAAAGAAAGATGAGATAACCATTCAAGGTTATCAACGTGCAGGAGGGAACCTTGAATGCCAAGATAATGCAAGTTGGAGAGATTTGCCAGCTGATGAGGAATTGTACCCACGAAACCCGCACAAGATAAACTTAGATATCTTAAATTCCCAAGGTAACCAAAGAAGCTTGGAATATGGGAATCTGCAAAATGATTCTCACTTAGGTCCAGATAGCGAAGATGCTTTAATTCCAAGAGAGAATCACTTATCACCCCACCCAACTGTGACTGGCTAAAAGCTTCAGGTGCAGTACCACTATCATATGGATTTCTAAGATTTAGATGGATGACATGCCCAGTTATGTTGTCACAACCAATTCCTTTCCACACACAACACTCGTGGCCAATCCAAGATGAGAGCTGGTTCGAACGGTCTATGATACCTTGTTTGAAGGTGAGGAGGGCTTCTCTTTCTCTTTCTCTGCAAAGCACATTTGTATTTCCACGAGCATATGTAAACATGCATATGATAGTAGCGAAGGAAAGATAGCAATGCACAAGGACCACCACAAAATTGGTCTTCCTGTCCATAACTGTTGCCATTGTACAACGAAAAGAAAATATTGCGAAAATGAGTTGTTATCTTCAAAAGGTGAGAGCACCGTACATATATGAGACCCTTTTAAGTAATTGAGGTGAGGAATATTCCTCCTGACGTAGAAGACAGAAAAGTTTCTTCAAGTACGTCGATGTCTTGATGCTAAATAGAAAGACAAAAATACGAGACTCTGCAGTACTAAATGGTTCACCAATGAATCTGATATGACAAATTCCACGTGCCTTTGAATGCATGACTTGAACAAGTGAAGTCAATGCATAAAGGTCGAGTCGATAATAAATAGGAAGACAAGACAAATACGAGAGACTCTGCAGTCCATGCTTCAACCAATAATATATATCAAGGTATACAAGAGGTAGCCGCCTCTGTTGAAGTCTTTGGACTTGGAGGTCTCAATTTCCAAACAGACTGAACCAATCAATATCCATCATTAAACTTGGTGGGCTTGCCACTAGGAATCTCCACTGATTTAAGCAATGACGTACATGATGTTCATTGCATAAATGTTAAAAATAATAATAATAATAATAAAGAAGGGAAAATTGGAGAGGGGGTTAAGTGGATTTGAGGTCAATAAATGATGCTTCGATGAAGAAAGTGAAGTAGGTCCATCTAACACTACTTTTTTTTTATTATTTGCAGAAGAAACATTAAAAAAAAAAAAAAAAAAAAAAAAAAAAAAAAAAAAAAAAAAAAAAATTCAATAATGAGCAAATATTGATAAAATAAGAGTTAATTTGTATTCCTCGACCGGAGGAATAATTAAGAAAATTAGTTTAGGGGTTCCTAATTTAGCTTGTAAATAAAGAGTAGTTATATTCTATTGCTATGTACCTGAAAAACAATTTGAAAAGATACCTCTAATCTGAAGGCCCGAAGGGTACGTAGTACATGCTTCACCAATCATAATAACTTGGCCAGCTGTCCGCCACATGCATTCGTGTAACCGTAGCTTTGTAGAGTAATGATTCACCACCACCTAAAGATATCACTTTTCACCACATTGTATATGTGGCAATGTGGTCTTCTACTACCTTTTGAGTTTTATTTATTTATTTTTTAAGTAGAGAACCACCATGCCACATAAATAACATGATAAAAAGTGGTATCTTTGGATAATGATGAATCATTACTCGGCTTTGTAAGCATGACTTGGAAAAGTGAAGTCCAATGCAGTCGACTCGATGGTAAATAGTAAGACAACTTCAAGACTCTGCATTCTGCAGTCTTCAAGTGGTAGTCGCCTCTGTGTTGAATGGATCAGATTCAAAGTTGTCGATTTAACTTGTGCGTTCTGCGGCTTGAACACATCCCAATGTTTTCTTTAAATTTGCTGCTCTTAAATCTGGTCCCTTCATTTTTAACAGCATATATGCTGTGATTTTTTTAACAGCATACAAGCTGGATCCTTGTTTGAAAGCAGGTTCGACTCTACCAATTAAAAAGTTAAACGATTGGCCTTCAATTAAATAAGGCCCTAATTAATGAATATTAATAAGGATTTTTTTTTTTATAAAAAAAAATATTTGAAGGCTTAATTATAGTCATTATTTTTTAATTAAGGCCCCTAATTATATTAATAATCAATTAAAAATACATTAATATCATTTAATTCTCCAACATTCCATTATTGAAATAAGTCTTAAAAAATTGATAATATTAAATAAGAGAATCAAATAATATTAAAGACGTTCTTAAATAAAACCAATTTTCCAACTATAAATGTTCTATTATTGAAAATAATGGACAAAATGAAAATAGTAATAATATTCAATATGTTGTGGGTAGAGTTTTTTGGGAAATGTGATGAGCATTGAAAAACCAAAATTCCAATAAGAATTTAAATGACAACAATAAATTCTGATCTCAACTGTCAATTAGATCATTTGCAAAAGACATGAATTGCTTTACCATTTAATGCTAATAATATATAATTTATTCCAAACGTTAAAAAGATAGAAATTATGCTACACAAGTACTCCAACGTTCAAAATGAAATGAGGAAAAAAAAATGTTAAGAAAATGTAAAGTTTTCAAAATATTTTATTCAATTCAATTATAAACTCCTATCATCTTGAGAAATGCTACATGTACTTAAACTTTTATAAATGAAGCCTTCCTAATTGATGTATAGTTTATTCATTGGAGATGATCTAAACAATTAATATAAATAAATGCTACGGGTACCAATGAATAAGTTCCGCATCATCTTATTAAGGCTTTATTTGTAAAAATTTAAGTACATGTAGCATTTCTCATATTTATAAGTTTCCAGTGTTTTCTCTTTATTTACCTATTCAAGTCTTATTCAAATTTGAATTATTATATTCTTATACACTTTCATTATTTTCTAACCACTCACTATTCAAGGCATTAAAATCATTCATCTCACACGCATTTCAAGTGACTTTATGCATGAGAAATGCTATAGCATCTACTAGGTCCTCCAAACATCCTTATGTGCTGACATGACATTTTTAAAGCCAACTACACTTTAAACATTTAAAGTAAAGCTTGGATGTATGCACTTATGTCTATAATTTAGTACGATACGAAGCACCAGACGCCCACATGCGCGTGGTAGTAGGCTGTAAGGCCCTAGTGGCGCCTTAATTAGTGGCGCACTGGACATGAAGCATTGAAACTCGGAGCGATCTAATCATGAACATTAAATTTTAGACGGTTAGGATCATTCGATCTGGTGATTTGATCTAGACTGTAGGATGCTTCTTAGGTAGATTCAATAGTTGGATATACTGGACTATCACTAAAGTAAATTGTAAGGTCATATCAACTTTGATCTAATGGTTGAGATTAAATAATTATGATCTAATGATTATTATTAAATAATCATTGATAGTTATTTGATCTAATGGTCAGAATTAAGTATCAGTTAAAATAGCGATTTATGACTGTTAAATTAACAGTTTATGATGGTTGAATTAGAAGTTATTAAATAACTAATATTCAACACAATATAGAAGTAACTACAGTCCAGCTATTAAATATATAGAACAATTTTCTCTCATCTTCTATTATCGTTTCTGATATCATCTACACTTTAAATTTTGAGTCTTTGTCCATTGCTATAATAAAAAAATCTAAGGTTATTCGGGTTTAGTTTTCATTTGTGTAAAGCACAACTAAACAATAAAAGTTTTTTGGGTTCCATTGTATTTTGGAGAAATATTTACTGAAATTTTTTGCATACTATTTCTGGTAAAGACAAATAATTTATTAAAAAAAGCAAATTTGTCAAGCACCGTACGAAGATGAATCGTTATTCAGTTTTCTTTCTACTTCTATCTAACAGACTTTGTTATGCTTGACTTGGAAAAGTGAAGTCAATGGGTGTAAAGGTCTCGATGCATAAAAGCATGTCTTTAAGTGACCCTTGCCCCACTAACATCCGTTACCCAATAATATTGGTGTAAACCGTGACTTTCTTATGCATGACTTGGAAAAGTGAAGTCAATAAAATATTTGTTTTGAATTCCATGGGAGAAATAAGCACAAACGGCCAAGACTTGACCTCTTCTAAGTTCCCTTAATCAGTAGCCGCCTCTGTTGAAAGTGTTCGGAGTTGAGGCAAGAATCCTCTCCACCTCACATGGAGTTGCATGTATGTATGACTTGGAAAATGATTATCTTTTGAAACCATTTAAACTTAGGTCCAACTATTTAAGACGTTACAATTCCAGTAAATAACCACTTATTAGTTCACCCAATTTTGACCCTTCAAATTAAAATTTTCATGGATCTGGATAACATTTCACAGCCAATTTCATACCACATACAACACTCTTCAGTACCAGTCCAATAGGAGAGTTGATTTTATCTATGATGCCGTACGTGTTTGAAGGTCATGAGGGCTTCATCTCTTTTTCTTTTTCTGCGGATAAGGGTTTTTCGATTTCCATGAGAATGAGTGAACACTAATGGTAGTTGCTATGGATAAACAATATGTTCATGACCTGCAAAAATGAAGTCAATGCATAAATGGAAAAGTGGGGAGGGGGGTCAAGAAATTATGCTTCGATGAAGAAACTGAAGGCGGTCCAGCTAACACTACTTGTTTTTAGTTGAAGAAGAAACCTTTTTTTCTTCTTCTTCTAATTCGATGAGTAAAAACGATTCAGGACAGGAATAGGTCTACATCCATTAAAGTTGTGGCTGAAGAAGATATAGTAAAACATAAGACTAATCTATTAACACGTGTCAAAAGAGTAGGTCTCACATATATGTTTCACAAATAGCACAGTTTTGAATTTCTCACCAGCTGGTCTTCCTATCCATAACCGTTGCCATTTTACAACGAAAAGAAAATATTGCGAAAATGAGTTGTTAACTTCAAAAGGTGAGAGCACAGTCCATATATGAGACCCTTTTAAGTAATTGAGGTGAGGAATATTCCTCCTGACGTAGAAGACAGAAAAGTTTCTTCAAGTCGATGTCTCGATGCTAAATAGAAAGACAAAAATACGAGACTCTGCAGTACTAAATGGTTCACCAATGAATTTGATATGACAAATTCCACGTGCCTTTGAATGCATGACTTGAACTAGTAAAGTCAATGCATAAAGGTCGAGTCGATGATAAATAGGAAGACAAGACAAATACGAGAGACTCTGCAGTCCATGCTTCAACCAATAATATCAAGAGGTAGGCGTTGCCGCCTCTGTTGATCAAGTCGTTGGACTTGGACGTCCCAATTTCCAAACAGAGTGAACCAATCAATATCCATCATTAAAATTTGGCCGGCTTGCCACTAGGAATCTCTACTGATGTAAGCAATGTCTTGATGTTCATGACCTGCAAAAATGAAGTCAAAGCATAAAGGTCTTAAGAAAAAATGCGATAAAATCTCTTTCTTTTTTTTCTTCTTTTTTTTTAAAAAAAAAAACTAGGCAAATTCAATAAGAGAATAAGAACGAACAAGAAAAGAAATAAGGAAAAGTGGAGATCGAAGGGGGTTAACTGGATTTGAGGGCAAGAAATGATGCTTCGACGAAGAAAGTGAGGGTGGTCCATCTGGCACTACTTGTTTTCATTTGAAAAGAAGAAACCTTTTTTTTTTGTAAAAAAATAATAATAATAATCAATAATGAGCAAATATGAGTAAAATTAGAGTTGATTTTTATTCCTTGACGGGAAGAATAGTTAGAAAATTAGTTGAGACTTCCTGATTTAGCCAGCAAATAAAGAGAATTTATATTCTATTAATATGTACCTGGAAAACAATTAGGCGTAAGTTATAAGATACCTCTAATAAGGATGCTTCACCAATCCTAATAACGTGGCCAGTTATCTGCCACGTGTATTCGTGCAACTGTGGCTTTGTATGCACGACTTGAAAAAGTGAAGTTCATGCAGTCGACTCGATGAAAAATAGGAAGACAAATTGAATACTATGCAGTCTTCAAGTGGTAGCCGCCTCTGCTTGAAGTCTTTGGAGTTGAAGGTCTCAATTCCAAATTTAATTGGGTAATATCCATTACCCAATATGCACGGCAGTATCATTGCCAAATCCCTTACGGAATCATGTACTGCCCCCATGCAATTTGTACAGGAAAAAGGGTTCAGTCCTGAAGGACACCTACAGCCCCTTATATCATCGAATCTCCGGAACACTTTACACCAGCATCAGTACCAGATTCAATGCATACAAGTCTAAAGAAAATTTTCTTTCTCAATTTTCTACTTCGAAAATGAAGCAAAAAGATAAACACAAACACAAAAACAGTTTTCACCTTTATGTAATGCCATAATAATTTTTCAAACCGAAAACAAAAAATATTAGAGTACGCAGCAAGTTATCAGCAAAGCCCACACCATCCTCTGCAGCACAACAAGCACCTCTGCAACAAGTCATCAGCCACTCCACTGCAGCAACCATTCCTCTCCATGCTGCCCAGATCAGATCAGAAGACCACACCATACTCAACCCATAACTCCACTTGTTTAACCTTTAATTTATCTCTTTGTACTGTGGTCTTTACCCTTTTGTTAAGTCTATATATTAGACTATCTTGTAATCAGAAGATGTGTGAAATCAGTAAAACAATGTAGTCCTTTGTTTACCTTCGTGTTCTCTCCCTCTTCCATTACAGACATCCATCTCCTTCTCTTTATTTTCTAATAAAAAATACCCACCAAAACACTGATTACAAATCATGTTTTAATCTCCCTAACAGACATCCTAACATCGATTCTTTTTTGTTTTTATCTTTCACTTTCATTTAGTGAACAGCCAAACAGAGTCCTTTGTCATTTAGTGAACAGCCATGTATAATGAAAGAAAACTCTAAAAAAAGAAAAGAAAAAATCATATAAATACTATCATAGAAGACTGAATTTTGTCTAAATTAAATATTTATAAAAACTAAATAATATCATATTCTAGAAATTTCTCAAAATTATAAAATTAAATATAGAAGTCTTCCAAATTCCAATAAACAACTATGACATCCTAGCCTAGCTAGTCACCCTTGGATAAAATATAAAAGATTACATCTTCTAAAATCAAGAATGCTAGTATTAATTAATTCCCTTAATTAAAAATGACGTCCTTATTTATTATTTCCCTTGCTTGAAGATGATCGATAAGTATTCTTTGGTTGTGATTATATTTCGCAAACACATTGCTATTATATGTAATTACGAGGAAGGCACACATATATATACAGAACTGGCCGCCGGTGCCTTTGCAATGAAATTTCCTCTGTTTTTCAGCATCAAGGTGGGGTTTTGGCATATGATTTTTCTGTGTTCCTTTTCAATCATTTTGGCTTTTTCTCTGCTGACTGACTGACCCGACTCTATCGATCTTTTAACATGCATGTATAATGAAATGGTCAAATTAGAATCTCTAATTCCTCTCACGCTCGCATAAACAACACTGCTTGCGCGTGGACACGCCCCAAAATCGACTATAAATAAGCGCAGATGACAGAAGGTAAAGCTCACACATTTGCTGATCTATCTATCTCCAAATTATGAGGGCCTTCTTTGTAGTATGCCTTCTTTTGGCTTCCATGATTCTTCTTCCTTCCCCGACAAAAGCTCGAGAATTATCTGAAACTTCGGCAGGTCTACCCCCTGTTCGCAACTGTGGCAGCTATTCAAAACCTCCTAGGGCTTGCGTGCCTGTTAGTAAGCCAGGGCCGTCACCGGAAATCCCTGGTTATCCAGCTGCTCCTTTTAAGCCACCGCCGTTTCCATAATGAAGGTGTACGTACGTTGCTATCAGATGATATATTAATTAAGTTTCTTATGTGAAGAGGCCGTAATGGTGAAGAATAATGGCTTCGGGAATATCCTAGTGATGGCTTTTGCTGTTAATGTTGTGTGTTTTTCCTTTCCTAATTAAGTTTCCTTGCTGTGAAACTATCTACTTTGATGTCATATATTTGTAGAATAAGTGAGCCGACGAAAAGTCAGTCTACTCTTGCTTCATGTTCTGCATGTACTGATGCTTGGACAATAGTCATTATTCATTAAAGTATCAAACAATACAAATAAATTCTCTTTCAATATTGGTTAAGACAATCTTTCTCTTTCTTCAGCATTTTAATATTTTTCATATTCTATTTTATCGTACATCTTCCATCTAGCTAACTCAATTCATCTTCTTTTTTTTCTTTTTTTTTTAAATTACAAATTTAATGGTTGATTTGAACAAAAATAAAAAATAAAAAATGAATGAATGAGAGATGTACCGTAAAATATGAAAACTGATTTCTCTTTTTTATTACTTCTGAGTCGTTCTTTCCACAATCTAAACTTTTCCTAAGCATCTCTCCTTTCATCTCTGAGTGAAAAACAACTTTTAGATCCCAAACAATCACATGGAAGAGATGACTAGGTCGTGTGTAGCAATAATTAATAGCAAATTCCAAATATGCACCACAATATATCAAAATAACAAACCATAACAAATATAAAGATAAACATTCACTACATGCGCATCAACTCATAGATTTTGATGACAAAGTAGAAACTCTTTGAATAACACATCAAATGTAAAACTATTATGGGACAGTCAAACCCAAGAAACTAATAATAAGAAGAATTCGTAATACAGGGAGAACACATGCACTTACAACCAGCCTTGTAACGGTTTAGACATTTGTAGTTGACAAGCACTCCCACTTGCCTCCTACCACAGCAACTTTAGATGTTTTTTGGACAATTCTTCTCCTTGGTCACCTTATCGACCCATCGGTAGACTTCAAGTTGTTGTTGATGGCGAACTATGTGGTTTAAATGAAACAATTCAAGAGAATAGGCAATCAAAGCTCTTAAGATATAAATTTCTTTTGGCACATAGAGGAGAGGGTTAGACACTATTTAGGCTCAAAAACATAGAAAAAACTCTCCAAAACAAATATGAAATAGCCTCTCTAACTCCCTGAAGGTCATAGGTTATGATCCTTACATAGGCTATGGAAAGACAAAGCTATTTGTTTTAAGTCGACTAGAGTTAATTTGCACTACCGCAAAATTTGTTCAATTAAATTTAAATTCAATCAAATTAATTTCATTCGATCCAATACGACTTTGCTTTGTCTGAACACCTTTGCGAACGAAACATTATGCCTTGACAAAACGTCCGGACATGTAACTCCCCTGAAATTGATTAACTTGGTAATCGATCAATTCAAAGTATCACAGTAACTTTCCCAACCTTATTTATTAAGAAATAAGTTGAAAAGTTACAAGGACCCCTTGATCAAAGGGCAATGCAGCAGAATAAAGTGTCGTCAGTTACTAGTTCTCAACAATAAGTAAGATAGCCGGCCACACCTCTACAAAAGCTAAACACATGTTTTGTCAAAATATTCTTAAAACAATAATACTGATTTATAAAAAGAGTTGTGTATGAGAAGTGTTTTGAATTTTGAGTTGTTTATTAATGTATTTGCCTTAAGAGTTGAAAACAAAAGATAAAAAACGAAGGCATTAACCGACATGATCACGATTGTCGTAATTGAAAACCTATTAAAATCACGTGAAAATCTAGGAACTAAATATAATTTATTTCTAATATATATATATACATATAGCTTCTATTTTGTTCGTGAATTTTAATTTTTTTGGTTAATGATCTCAATTAGTTGGGCACGCATGCTCGAATCCAATAAAACGCAAGATTTCCAAAAGAGTAAATGCAATAAATGTTATATTAAAAAGAAAAAGAAGATAATAATATAAGAAGACTATAACAATTGACTTGGCGGGTCTTCGGACTTTTCCTTTGTCAATTAATGTTGTCTTTGACGTCATCATGATCATGTGTGCCCCCTTCCTTGATTTCTTCGTAAGAGCACTCTTAATGGATTATCTATTTGTAACTTTAAGTTAGAATAGATAACAAAAGTATTAAAAAGAGACTCAATCAGCTTATGTATTCCAACTCTAGAATAGATTTTTTTTAATTCCATAAATAGTGAAACTCTACGAGTAGAGTTATACTATTCACATATCTATTTTTTTTTATTCTTCATCTCCACTTTTTTAGCTTTGCTTTTTTCCTTTTTCCCTCCACCACTCCACGTTTTTCCTTTTTTTTTTTTTTTTTTTTTTTTTTCTTCCTTTATATATAGTGGAGATCTAAGAGAAAGTGTGTAAAATAGTGGAGTTATGAAGCGGGACCCACGCGGAAAAAAAATACTATAATGAAATAAATAAATTAAAAATAATAAAAAAATAATATAGAGTTAAGAATAGATAATCGGATGTATAGTGCATTTAAAATTCATTAGCTAAACTAGATAAAATAGATTTTGATTAACTATTCTAAATTGAAAAATACATAAGCCATTGAGAATGCTCTAAAAACAGTACTTTTGAGGACCCTAAACACGTACAACCTATTGCTTGACTTAGAACACATTGGCATGTACGAGTCAATGCTCAATGTCATTGACTTGAGAGTCAAATATCATCACTTTAATTAAAATTCACTTGGGCCCGTTTAGTAACTTCCCTTCCCTCCCCTTTTCTTATGGGCGATTTTTTTTTTTTTTTTTGAGTGTAAATAAAAAGTGATTGATGTGATATAAAATAAAAAGAATTTCTATAGAAAAGTAAAAAAAAAAATTGTATTGTAGTAGGTTTTTTTATTTAAATAATAATAAAAAATTGTTGATGTGATATAAAAAGTAAAAAAATAAAAAAGGTTAAGAATGTTTTGAGTTGATGTTTTTTTGGAAAAGGTAAAAATAAGAGGAAGAAGGAGGGGAGGGGGTATTAAACAGGGCCTTGATGTCCGATCCCACCGTTGTCAAATCATTCTATTTTTTTTAAAAAAAAAAAAATCACATTAAAAACATTTTTATTTTTTTATATAACATAAATCACATTTTAATATCATTTAAACAAAAATTCTACTAAAATTTTTTTTTTGTTATTTTTTTTTTTACTTTATATCACATCAATCACCTTTTATTATTCTTGAAATAAAAATTCAACTACAAAATTGTTTACCAAACATACCTAATGTCATATAAACGTTCAGCCCCCCAACTAACAAATTAAGGGGAGCTCTTCAAATTTGCAAGCCGGCCACCATATATAAGCATTCCTAGTAGCCTCATCAGAATAGCTTTTTAGCTGTTTTGGTGAGCTAATTTGATGAAAACACTAAAAAATACTCCCAGCAGCCATATCACTTTAACCAAAATGTTTTGATGAGTGGAATTACTCACAAACTTAGATGAGGCATTTTCACTCACTAACTCACTCACCAATTTTATTTCTCCTTTCTCTCTCACATGATCAGCACACTTTTTTTCTTTTTGCTCTCATTTTCTTTTCCCATCTCCCATCTCTCACATACGATGATGTCCTTATTTTATGGAATAATGATAGTGAATAGTTAAAATGGTGAGGCTGCTGGGAGAATTCTAAAAAAATGACTCACTAGAATAGAGAAAAGTAATTTTTAGCTACTTTGGTGAGTAAAATTTGATGAGGCTACTAGGAATGCTAACTCTTTAAAAAAAAAAAAAAAAAAAAAAATCATATAAGTAGTATCATAAAAGACTGAATTTTGCCTAAATTAAATATTTATAAAAACTAATTAAATAATATTATATTCTAGAAAATTTCTCATAATTATAAAAATTAAATGTAGAAGTCTTCCAAATTCCAATAAACAACCATGACATCCTAGCCTAGCTAGTCACACTTGGATAAAATATAAAAGATTACTTCTTCTAAAATCAAGAATGCTAGCCTTATAGCCTATAGGGAAACAAAAATGACGTCCTTAATTAATTCCCTTGCTTGAAGATGAGAAGATAAGTATTTTTTGGTGGTCAAAAAATTTGTTCATTTATCTATTTAAAAAAAAAAACATCTAACTTCTATAAATCGGGAAATGATTTTTACCGTCCTTCAATCGGTATTTTTAATAAAAAAAATGATTTTTTTTAAAAAAAATAATTTTTGATGTGATTGATAAAAAAAAATATTATCTTTTAATGAAAAGGGATGATAACGTGTCCTTGCCGATTACTGCTCCTATAAATCAGACGGAAGACTTTACAGTTGACTTGGCGGGAGAGACGCGTTCTTATCTTCGGACCTTTCCTTTGTCATTGTCCTTCCTAAAAGCTGTCACGTAGCTTTTTGAGTTTTTGGCATTGAGTTGAGTCAATACGCATGGACAAGCGTCAATGTCATGTACCTTAATTTTTGGCATTGAAATGGCCCCAACTAAATAAAACTAGGAGGGCAATTAGTGTTTTCTGTTTGCTTCGATTCGTGTTGAAGAAAGGATGTAGGATTATATAAATCAACTTTAATTTTATTAATTTAATTAAATATGTCAAATTTTTTTTCTCTTTTAAATAACAAGTTAGCTCTTAGGTGGTGGCAGAGTCAAAAATTTAATTTAGTATTGTAGGGGCCAATTAAAAATATGATAAACGTAATTTTTTAGTAAAAAAATAATGTTAATCAACTTTAACCATTGAGATTCCACAATTAGAGTTTTAAAATGATGTTCTTCAGCTTCAATCCTTAGAGATTTAAGTGGACGCTCTTTGAAATTTGAAGTTTCGTCATTAATATCCAACAATGTATTACTGGAAATAGTAATTTCCAGACAGTTTGTTTAAAACCGTCTATATATTTATAGACGGTTGTAAACAAACTGTCTGAAATTTTCTAATTCCAACCATCTGTATATTTATAGACGATTTTAAACAAATTGTCTGAAATTTTCTATATAGATGGTTTTAAACAAACCGTCTGAAATTTTCTAATTTCGGATGGTTTGCTTCAAACCATCTATATATTTATAGACGATTTTAAACAAATTGTCTAAAATTTTCTAATCCCGGACGGTTTACTTCAAACCGTTTGGTTTTTTAAGGATGGTTATAGTAAATTGTCCATATTTATTTCTTTATGGACAATTTTAAAAAAACTGTTCGTACAAGTTTAATTCTAGACAGTTTCTAAAACTGTCTATAATTAGTAGTTTTTTTGTAGTGGTTAGAGTATATGAGGAGTTCAAGAATCCAACTTACAGTTGAAGACTATCACTTAGTCACAGTTAAAGATTGTGACCGTACCTAAGTACAGTTGAAATCTATCACCTAATCATAATTTAAGACTGTGACTTAACTACAGTTGAAGTCGATCTATCACCTAGTCAGAGTTGAAGACTATCACCTAGTTGTAGTTGAAGTCTATTTATATTATATAATTGATCTGTTATTTATATTGTAAACATTACTCAAAGAAATAAAAGTAAAATGAAGTCCTTTGAGTTTTATCATGTGGCCAGGGGCGGAGCCAAGGGGGTCGAAAGGGGGCAAGTGTCACGCCCCCATTTTGGAATATAAGACAAACGCGAACTTGAGTGCTAAAAACATTTAAGTGGAAGCGTACATTTAAAACATATAGATTGTAACTTCCTATTTTATTATTTGTGCCTATTAATCAGTCTTTACAAAACCATGAATCCCAAACAGATACATACTTTACAACATAAAGGTTAGGTCGATCCTCAACGATCTATTGTTCTAAGCAAGGTCTACGCCATTACAAAGAAATGACTCCGTCTTATTGTTTTATTTGAAAAGATTTTAGGGAAAAAGATGTGAGTTTGACAACTCAGTAAAGTAAACACAACAAACAAGAGTATGATATTTTTTAGAAATTCTAAATAAAATTCAAATAAATTTAGCAGGTTGAATGGATTTCAAAAATTTTGGCTGGTACAGAAATGGATGGAAGTCCAAGAGATGTAATGCTTTTGTTTTGATGGCTGCCACTAGAAAAGTATAGGGTTGAGTTGTTGAACTTTGTTTCTGATTGCCAAAGTTGCATGTTTGCTGGCCGGCTATTGTTGGTATTCTCTTTATATTTAGCTCAAACTAAGAAACACATCTGGAAGAAGCATTGATGTTGGAACTTTAATAACATGCAAATAAATCAAATAAAGTATGGTGCTTGAATCATTTATACAGCGTGTCAGTTTTACCCTCCACCGGCCCACCTCCGCTATTTAACCGTGAGCGGCGCACATTACTTTTGGCACGTCCACGGGGACCGGTCCCGAAGGACCAAATCGCTCGTCCTGTCGTCACAGGGGAGAGCCAACGGATTAGGAACTTCCCTAGGTGAAGCCCTCCCGACCGATAACCTACACTTTTGGTGTGGTTGCCATGCTACCCATATGGATCCGGATCAAAACAAGATGCAGCCATGGGGTAAAACTATGTGTAAAATATGCACATATAATTATGATAATATCATCATTATCTGCTCACATGGAGCATATGCAACATATACGATATGATGCACAAATACAACTATACAGAATCTTATGAAATCATCATATAACACATATACATTTTGAGAACCATAGTTTCATTATCTTAATTCACAATTCATACTTTGAAAGCTATAATCATATAATCACATGATTTCTCAATCACATTTGATAATGAGAGTAATATCATGACAGAATTTAAAGTGACAATCAATATAGAGAAATGAGGGAGTTTTAGGAAAACCTCCGACTTTTTCTTTTGAAAAGTTTTATTAAAATTTCGCCGGGATTTTTAGGTTATGTTCCCTTACTTGGATTAGCCATTAGCGTCAGAGTCGACCTTCTACGGTGTGAGAGAGAGAGCAAGAGGTTTGATTTTCCTTTGAAGATTTTTCTGCAGCTTTAAGAAGGAAGGAGTTGTTGCTCTGTTTTGGGTGTAGACCGACTGAGAGAAAAGGAGAGAGGCTTCTATGGCTACTGGCCGTGGCAGAGAGAAGGGATCTTCTTCCCCTTTTCTGTTCTGTTTTTCTGTAGAAGAAGAAGAGACTGTGAGGAATAGGAAAGTTGTACTGCAGTTTTGCTGCTGTCCGAATGGGAAAGAAATGGTTTGAGTAATATCTTCTTCTTGCCTTTGCTGTTAGCCGAAAAAGAAAGAGGAAGAGGACTTCTATTTTTGTGGGTATTTTCAGTAGAGAAGATGATGCATGAAAGGATGGGAGTGCTCGCCTCCTTTTATACTGATTTGGACGATTGTTATAGCTTGGTGTTGATTTGATCCAACGGCTGGGAGAGGTTCTTGGGCAGCAAGTTTGCTAGAGGGGATGAATCATGTGGGTGGAAGAAGGTTCTCAGCTTTAACAAACTAATACTTAGTTTCTAACTTTATAGCTAACTTGACTGAACTGGCTGAGTTTTATCCTCATTATTTTTGAACATGTGGCTGGGCTAGGCTTATGTGTGAGAGCTGGGCTGCCACGTGGATTGGGTTTGTGGACAAAATAACAAATGGGCTGGGTTGAATTCAAAATGGGCCCATTAATTTTTCATGCTAAATTTTCGTCCAAAACAAAGGTAGTATTTTTCGTAGGTGTTTTCGCACCTCAAATAGAGTCCAAAAATTATGAAATTCGGAGGGTAGCTAAAGGACTTCGAGACAAACATTTTTGTTTTTCAATTGATCAAAACGGAGTTCGTTTGACCCTATTTTCGTTATTCCAAAGTTTAAGGTCCGTTTGAACTTTTATTAAACTAAAACTATAAACACTTAATAAATGATTATTTATATTCATATTTATTCTTTTGCCTTATTATTAGGTCTTATATCATATTTTAAGATATTTTATTTAATATCTTAAAATACGGGGTGTTACAGCAAGTGCCCCTCCTCACTTTCCAAAATTTTTCTTTACTCCCTATGATTTATTTTTAATATCCTTGTTCCCAACCCCCCCCCCCCCCCCCCCCCCCCCCCCCCCCCCCCCCCCCTCAACCATTCACTAAGGGGCAAATTATTTTTCAAAAGTATTAAAATTTTTGACTCAAGCCATTAAAGCCAATGATTTGTCGTGTTTTGTTAAATTAGGTCACTATGTACACGCGTTTTGAATCTTAAGAAGAAAGAACCAAGCTTGAAGATGAACAGTACATTTGTAAAACGCAGTGTTTCATGTGGAAAAATATGCAAAACAAAAGTTTTGATTCAAAACACAACATTTCATTTATTTGGAGTTACATTTCGTCAAACGCACCGTTTGACTTAATGACTTTTGTGTTTTTATCTTGAATCGGTGAGACTCATGAGAGGGGACGGGCCTGTGAAGGGTCGGAGTAAAAAAAAAAAAAAAATGAAGGGGGAGTGAGACGTGAGTCTCTTTAAATGTGAGAGGCCAATTTTTTCAAAAAAAATCTGAACATCAATTCTTAGTCCACGCAAGTAAACAGAATTTTTCCCTTAAAAAAAAAAAGGTACACGGACTATTTAAAACTTAATTATTTATAAATACATATGTTACATATTTTGAATAAATGAAATATATAATTGTAGTTACTTGCGATTATGGAGAACAATAATAATTTTATTAAACTCCAATCAAATTTTAAAGGAGGTCGTGTCGAGGTAAATATAGCAAATTTGCCAGCAAATCCTTGCTTAAAAAAAAAAAAAATGATTACTATCCTAGTGATAGAGATCAAATTTGAAGAACATATCTACAAAAAAGACCTTGTCGACCAATTAATCATGATTTTTCAAAAACACAATATGTAAAAACAATACGTCATTTTAATCTAATATGGTTCACAGAATATGCTGATTGGTTGGAATACAGGATTTTAGATGTTGTGTGTATTGTCTATATTGTTATCTTTTTAGACTAGACATTGAAAATTAAGTAGAAGGATACTCATTTGTTACAAAAGGGTTTAAAAATTGAAAAAAGAAAAGAAGTTATAGAACCATGTAGAGGCTCACAATATTGCGTTAGCTATATTTTTTTTTAATAATTTTTTATTAACTTTAATTTTTTTTTTCATTAAAAAAAAAAAATCTTGCTCCCCCTAAACCGAAATCCTGGCTCTGCCACTGCATGTGACCATAGGTCATAGACTGAACTACGTAAAACTCTTATCTCTATTTTATTATTCTGCACTTTATCTTTAATTTCTTTTAGGTTTATGTTTTCTTTCAAACCTCCTCTTCCTAATCTTGAGCAGTGATTCTCTCAAGAGAAAGTATATTTGTGCTTTAACGTTCCTTTACGGGTAAGGGTCTGCAAAGTATCAAATCCATATATATATATATATATAGAGAGAGAGAGAGAGAGAGAGAGAGAGAGAGAGAGAAGTTGCAATATATACCTGCCAACTTGGACTTCCGAGCATCTTCAAACTTTCCATAAGATATAAGCTCTCTTTTTGATAACTTGAAAGCTAAGACTGCCTGGCCTGTGCTTTCATGTGGTTTAGATAAACCAACAAGAAAAGCTTGAAGGAAATCTTTACCATTCGGATGGGTGGTTGCGCTGTCCGCTTCAAGTTTTGAGTCAGATGCAAACATAAATTAAGTTCTAGAATTAATTTACTTTAGCTCATAGACTTAAACCCTTCCTTCATAGAATTTAATTATCATTCTATTAATTCAGGAGGGGTTTAAGCCTACACTAATTAAGAGGGGGTTCAATTTTATAACATTCAACCTGCTCTTACATGGATAAGGATCCTCTACATTTTAAATTGTTAGGATTTGAAGTTGGTGTGTCTAATGGCCGGTGTACATACATGATTTCATATTATTTAAGTTTTTTAACCGACATGTCAACATTGACTTCATATACAACGTTAGATGCACCAACTTTAAATCATGTCCATAAAATAGATATTACCCATTTCGTTTGAAATGGAGAGGATCCACAATTCCCTCTTATATGTATGTATTCCTGCATCAACATTGCTTTTGCACCAAAGCCTATATAGAAGATTAAGTCTAGATAGCAATCAACAATTAAAGTCTTTTCTCAAATTTTAATTCTTCAAAAAAGTCCTCGACATAGATTATGAAGTTCACAAAGCTCTTCTAACCCTTTCTCAATTTTACTCATCCATTCCAAACAGATTGCTTTTGCACCACTCTTCGAGAAGTCAACTCAGCACAAATCCTTTATTTAAAATTTTTGAATCCTATGACACAATTGTAACGTTTAAAATGTTGGATTATGTGATTGTGAACTTGTGGGAGAATCTTCAGGCGCCCTCACAGGTGAATGCATGACAGGCTCTGGTGGAAATTGTAAGGATTGAAAGGCTACCTTCTAACATCTCGATCACCTTACCCATTGATGGCCGATCTAAAGGACTAGTTTGAGTGCACCATAAACTGACCATTATCATCTTTTTTACTTTGTATTTTTCCTCCTCTATTATATCTGCCAAAGTTACAAAAGTCCCACCCTGTTCAAGTTTGTTATAAATTCCATGTGGAAAACATGTCTCGCTGGTTTGAGATAGTTCACCATCAAATTCTTTTCTTGCTCCAACCGTTTCCAAAACCAACATTCTGTAGCTGTAAACATCAGACTTGTGGGAGACCCCACCAAAGTACCGACTAAAGACTTCTGGTGCTATATATTCAGCAGTCCCTCTCATACTCGTCATTGACACAATACTCTCTTTTGTTTTACATAGTTTAGCAAGGCCAAAATCAGATATTTTTGGGCGCAAATCCTCATCCAAAAGTATATTGTGTGGTTTTATGTCAAAATGTAGGATCCTTGAGTTACATCCACGGTGCAAGTATTCTAGTCCTCGAGCAATGCCAACTACAATTTGGAACATAGTGTTGCTGTCCAAGTGATGATTTGTAATTGGAGATCCTTTATCATATATGAACTTATCAAGAGATCCATAAGGCATGAATTCATAGATATACCTCTTTTAGTCCTCTCGTAGCTGAAACCTAGAAGAGTGACTACATTAACATGGGATGTTCTACTAATGCTAGCCACTTCGTTGATAAATTCTTCTCCATTACCTTTGGACGCGCTCAAGACTTTCACTGCCACTATACGCCCGTCAAGTAGCTTCCCTTTGTATACAATACCATATCCTCCTTGTCCTACTTTTTCTTTGAATGAGTTCGTCAATTTCTTCACATCTGAATAAGTATATCGCTTTGGTGATATTGGTCCGTACTTCTGTACGAATTCCTCATAAGTGGTTTGAAAAGTTTTTTGCACCACTTTTACTGCAGACCATTGCGTTACTTGAGAAGTGCCTTCTCTTAATGCTGTAGATAATCACAAAAGAGATTACTACAATCCCAGCCACAGCTCCAGAAATGCCTTCTTGCAAAAAATGGTCTTAATTAGTCATGTATTTCAATATTAGAGCACATAAAGAAGAATAGAAATAAAATAATGTATTGCAAAAATGGTACTCGATCTCTTTTAAAACATACAGAAAGATATATAATGCCTTTTCATTATATGCATGTTAGAGCAAGAAAGAAAGAAAAGAAGCTAGAATAACTTTTGTACAACATTGATCCTCATACCAAATGCAATTTTCAGCAACAGATTGCCCTTCGATTCTGCAACAAGAACACAAAGTTAGAGAGTGGTTTTTTTTTTTTTTTTTTTTTTTTTTTTTTTTGTACTTGCATGATGATCACATTGTTACGACTAAAAATGGGTGTGGGAAGAGAAGTCAGGGAGGTATAAAAGAAAGAAAAAGAAAAAAAGAAAAAGAAAAAGAAAAAGAAAAAGAAAAAAGTACACTTACCCTACAAACTACCAATCTATTATCAATGTGCGCGCCCCCAAAGTCCTAAACTAGTAAACTACAAATGGTGTCAATGTCCCCTCCTCCTCAACTACCAAAAAATGTCAATGCCTCCTAGAGTCAATAAAAAGATAAAAATAACCCCTATAAAAGTTTCAATAAGACAAATATATCCTTATAAATTCAAGAAAAAAAAACTAAAACTAAAAAATATATATCTATTTTTTTATTTTTTATTTTTTTTTTAAAAACGATTTTTTTTTTTTTTGAAAGATTGAAAGGTGGCCCAAACTGAAATTATATAAAACAAAATCTAAAATATAATTTTTCAGTTTTTTTTTTTTTTTAAAAAAAAAATTATTTTTGTATTTTTGTTTTGTTTTAAAGAATTTTTATAATTTTATGAAGACTATTTTTGTCATTGTAGGGCACATTGACATTGTTTGGTAGTTTAATGGGCTACATTGACACAATTAATAGTTTAAGAGACATATTAACAATTAGGTAATAGTTTAAGAGGAATATGTGTACTTTTCTCAAAAATTTATGTAGAAATTAGAATCCTTTATGAGGATGTGCATGTAAACCTTTCTAATAGAATAGGAGTTTGAGTTCACCCTTTTTTTTATATATTTAAACTCCCTTTTCTTTTTCTTTTTTCTTTCTTCTTCTTCTTCTTCTTCTTCTTCTTCCTTTTTTTTTTTTTTTTTTTTTTTTTTCTTTTTTTTTTGTGTGTGTGTGTGTTTTAGATGAATCAAAACGTTTATAAGCAAGAACACAACATAACTACCCTTCAGTAAAAACTAGAACTAGTCCAAGAAACTAGAACACCACTTCTGCATCAACAAAGCAGAACACAGAAACACCTAAAAAGTAGCAAATAGCAGCTACAAAACACAGAAACTAAAAAACTGCAGCAAACAATGAAGCAAGCTGCTACAGAGCAACTACAATACAAAGTAGCTGCAAAAAACCCCCAGCCACCAAACACAACAAACACTTCAAACAACTGCAACAAGCAAAAATTACAACAAGAAATGCAAATTCCATCTATACACAAAGACTTAAGTCTTTGGACAAGTTCTTAAATTTAAACTTTTGATATAAATAATGATTTAAAATGGTCAAAAAAAAAAAAAAACTTTCGGTATAATTTATAATGTTTCTGGTTTGTATTTGTTATGGTAATATCTCATCTAAAAAAAACAAGACGACAACAAGAATTGCAACCCTGACCAACAAGTACAAACATTGATTCTTATATCCTGTTGAACAAACACTGTCTTTGCTGGGTATCTTCTGCTTGTTGTAGCTTACAATAGTATCAGGTGTAATATTAAGGTCAGATTGCAAAACCTCAGCTATGATTGTGAGATTTGAGCCCTGCCACACGTAGTATGAAGCTAAAGCTAAACCACATCCTTTGCTACATTTGAATTCGGCTATGGAACAGAAAACTGAGACCAATACCAGAAACCTGAAACCCCAACTTGGGTTTCATTGGATTGGGAAATTGGAAACTGGTTTCTGATTTGTTAGCAAAATCAAGAACTGGGTATTTGGTGATTGGGGGAATACAGAGAGGAATTAGATTGACTATACTCGATGATGCTGACCGTTGACTGGGTGAGTTTTGTGTTTGAAAACGCACATATACGGGTTGGCTGGAGATGAAGTGGAGGACTGTTGCTTCTGATAGCAGACGTGGTTAAGGTTAAACAGAGTTTATCCATGTGTTTATGTTTGATTGTCGTTTACAGTGTCTGAGCCGACCAGAGAGAGTAATGCATGCACTTATTTCTCATTTTCATCAATATCCAAATGATTTGTCAAATTATTGTAAAAAAAAAAAGTTTCCATGCAAGGGATCGAATTAGTTGAGACACTTTATTTCAAAATAGAAAGAAAGGGACATGAATCTTGTAACATAACATAATATATACACAAGTATCTTAATGTTACGAAAATTTATCGAGAATTTATTCATAACATGATAGATTGGGTAGGAGTGACAATTCATGTTCGCATGACGTCGCGTGTCAAGTTCAAGTTGTGTCAAAATATGCGTATAAAACTATATAGCTCAACTCTAACCCAACCCATTTAATTAAATAGGTCAGACTCCTTAGCCATAAGCCTTTAATTTCGTGTGAGTTCATGGGTTGTATAAAAAATTGACAGAGTTAAGATTGGATTGATTCTTAGAAAAAGTTTAGACATCTTTCAAACTCACAATTGAAAATAAAATTTTCTGGTTATTTTATTAACTTTCCAGTAACTTTAAATAGACACTTATAATAAGATAAAATAGAAAATACAATCTAATAAAACTAATCACATCCTAATTGATAACTAAAAATCCTTATTAACTAAAATTTTACTTCATTACAAATTCTAATCCCCTCCTAATTCATGTAACATTTCACCCCACTTTGAATAAACCTTGTCTCCAAGGTCCTAGAAAGACTCTTCATTTCGAGAGCTTCTACACATGCGCCTTTTGTCCGTCCCTCTTCAGTCTTTTTTCCACGTGTCATTTTGTTTTCGTTTTTTTTTTTTTTTTAACAAAAAAAAAAGGGTTGAAAATGCAGGGGTTGACATTTGAGTTTTCAAAATTTCCCCCATTTCCCAAATCCTCCCCTCTCCACCGTCGCCTCCCCCACCGACCGGAAATCCGACGCCTTTGCCGACTCTGGCGCCGTTAAATCCGATGCAGACACCGACGACGCTCTCTCTCCCTCGGAGTACCTCGAAACCAGTAGGTCCGACGTCCAGCTCGACCGGCCGTCCCAGCTCTCTCTCTCTCTCTCTCTCTCTCTCTCTCTCACCCAGCACAGACCGGCTACCCAGATCCGACGCCGACGTCGCTCTCTCTGTCGAACCCAGCAGACCGGCCCACCGACCGACGCCTAGATCGACGCCCAGCTCTCTCACAGACGGGCACCGGATCTCCGACTCCGCCCAGATCGACTGGGTTTCTCTACGACCCACCCGCTCAGCTCTCTTGATCTCTCGAACCCAGCACAGACCAGCCAGAAAAGATGGAGATCGCCGAAAAATGGGGAAGGAGATTTGAGGGAAAGAGAAAGGGGAGAAAATTTGTAATGGCGATTCAGTATCCCGAGTGTTTCCAAATTATTTCATGTTTTTAATAAATTTGTCAGTGCTATGCTGGAAAGAGATGGACATGAGACGGACAAAAGGCTCACGTTTAGCATTTCTCCTTCATTCCTCGTGGCAGCTGAGGGTTGCAGCCTTCACAATTTTGATGAGTCACCGCTGAGACATGAAGAAATGATAAAATAAAAATGAACTAAACAAATCCCAACAATCTTATTCATGTACCCCAGTAGCTTTGGGTCTTGATAGGGTTGAAATTTGAAATAATATGCTTTTGTGGGTGTTTTCATATGATTATAGGTGTTTTAGATGATTGTTTTTCTTTGGATCTTGATAGGGTTGAAATTTGAAATAATATGCTTTTGTGGGTGTTTTCATATGATTATAGGTGTTTTAGATGATTGTTTTTCTGGTGGTGATTGGTGTGGGAATATGATTGCTTGTGGAAATGGTGCTTCAACGTGGTGGAATGAGTCGTGGGTAATTTTGATTGTGATGTGTGTAAGGGTCGTACCATCATATCTTGCTGTCTGAACTCTATTTTTATAGATGTACATCCGGATGCGAATACAGATGCAGTTATTTATAATATTTATATTCATATCACTTTTAGATATTTACATCCGCATTGACGTCATTTTTTAAATCCAACATAACATATATATATATGGGATTGGTCTGACCTTTCTTACCTTTATCTCTTTTTACAGCCTTGTGGAAGGACGAAAGAAGGGAAGTTACAGAACGGGGCAGTGAAGGCTCGTGAGGTAGACAACAAGCAATAGCTTCTCAGCCCCCTAACCTTTCTATTATTTTATTAAAGCTAACGCTCGCCCCTATGTCTAAAGAGGCGTAAGCACTTCATTCGCTAGGGGATGGGATTCATTCACTTGCATTCCTGCTAGCACTACAAAAAGCTCTGGTCTTAACGCCCCTACCACTGTTGTGCAGCCTTTCCTCGGGTTCGTAGAGTCAGGCTTCCTGTTTACCCACAACGGAAGAGCCGCCCCCACTAGGCAGGCGGCCACAAGTCATAACGCGCTCTTCGCACAACAAATCCACTTTAAAGTTGACTTATTCGCTCGGCCAATCGTCGGAATGTGTACAAGATACTATAAGGGCCCAATATCTCAATAGCACCTTTGTCTAAAGCTTTGAATGAGACTTCATATTCGAAGTGCAGGAACGATCTGACTAGAAAGTCATTCAAAACTTGATCGAAGAACCAGTATTTATTGAAGAAGCTATAGAGTCGATTACAAAAAGTACTAGTTTGAAAGGCTCGTTGGAATTGATTCGCTACGGGATTTACATTATACGTATGTAATAGAAGTACTGGAAGTACTAAATAGAATATGTATTAGTTTGGTAAGAGCATTCCTAGCAGCTTCCCTTTCATTCCCTTCCCATCTATTTTTCCTAAATATAGGGAACAAAACTACTTTTTACTTTCCTATAAAAAAAACACCACACAACAGCTTCCTTTCATTTTTCCCTATATCATTAAATTATTATTTTTTTTCCTTTTTTTTTTTTTTTTTTTTTATTCATCTCTTTTCTTCTCTCTCTCTCTCCCTGTCTTGTCTTCTCCTTCCTCACACCCAAACTCTGTCACACCAAAACCACCACCAACCCACTCGCATCTCTGCCTTCCACGTAACTGAGCCATCCACCAAGCCGTCCGCTGCAGGTATGGTTTTGTACTTTCAGGTTTGGGTTTTTCGATGCTGGAAGCATTGGGCTTCTCGTCTACTCCTTTTCTAGCATGCTTTTCTGCTCCGTCCAGTACGGCTGCTGCGGTTGATTCCGGGGGTTCCGCAGGTCAGGCGTTCAAGGCTGGTTTGATTTCTGCAGGGTGTGGGATGGTTTCGGTGGAGGCTTCTCGTTCAGCTTCTTCTTCGACTTTTTCTGGTGTCCTTCTAGGGGCGGCAGTGCTGGCTATGACCGGATGTCCCTGCCTTGGTGAGAAGTGAGAACAACTCCGAGTAGGGATCCTCCTCTATCTGAGGCTAGCTTTGGGTTGCTGGAGCTGGAGGCGGCCGAGCCGTGTTTGACGGAAGGAGTGCTTCTTGACGGAGATAAATCGAGAGCATTTCATTGGAAGATCTCCAACCTACGGTGAAGATCTGTGTGGACAGGCTCCAATCTACGCTTATGTGTGGCAGGGTTGAACAATTTTCATGGAAGAAGATGAAGGCGGAAGAAGATGAAGCAAGTCAGTAGCCCTTGTCGAGGACTATGGGAGGAGAGATAATATTTTTTTATGAATATAATAAACCATGGGAATGCTGCAGTGCTTCCCAATGCAGGAATAAAAAATTGTAGGGAAGTTGCTGTAGATGGCTTTTTATGACTTTCTTAAAATTTTTCCTAAAATTTAGGGAATAGACCCCTATAGAAAAGCTGCTGTGAATGCTCTAATATTTAGAGCATCAAGCCCTTTTTCCCTTCTTTCTTGCGTTTGGGTTGGTGTTAATCTTCTAATAGGTATGCTGGGCATTTTGTTGAAATTTGTAGGATATGTGGGGTTGGTGTTTCGGTTTTCAGGGGTATGTCTGGGTGTATCGGTTTTCAGGGGGTATGTCTGGGGCAGTAATTCGAGGGGTATTAAGTGATGGGGCTAGCTTGGTATAACTCTGGAAATTGATTAGCCAAGACTGATACTTGTGACCTCTATTCCTCCGGTTAACTTCTTTCTCTTGTGACCTTACCAGCCCAAAAGTTGTTAGTGCATTTGGTTTCAACATGGTTACTGTGATCTTTACTTCTTCCTTCAACCCAGTTAGAAATGTGTTAACCTTAAACTCTTCACTCATACCTTGGATCCTATTGGAAAGGATTTCAAACTGTGTTTGATATTCCTCCATAGTTGATTTCTGTTTGAGCTTAGTAAATGCCCCTACAGGATCATCAAAAGTTGAGGGAGCAAACCTTACCTTGAGGGCAATTACAAATTCCCCCCATCCCCCAATGTGACCTGAATCCATCATACCAAGTAAGTGATCTTTCCTCCCTGTGGAAGGCAGCTATTGGCACCTTTTGATTTCATGTTGTTTGGCTATAAGAAAAAAAACTACTGGGCTTACAAGATCCAATTGATTGGGTTAGTCCCATCAAGCTTGGGAAAGTCCAATTTAATGGTTCTTGTATGGTAGTAAGAACGCTGCTCAGATACCATTTGTTATGAGCCTACTTCTTAGAGATTGTATTTTGTGATTGAAAGTTCTGTTTTGACACTTCAAATGGTCAATTCCTCCTGATTTAAGATCCTGAGTAATTGGATACTCTGTTCAGCAATGTAACCTGGTTTAAATACAACTCTTACAAATAACTGCTTAACCCCAACAGCCCCCCATCTCCCCCCGCCTCCTCAGTCCACTACACATTCCACTACCTTAGCCCATGATAGGCTAGGCACGTACTGACCCATTACATTAGCCGGTATCCAGCCCACATTGCCTCTTCTTAGAAGAATCTGGAATTGGTACATGACGATGCATGCCGTTTTTGAAGGAATTGAAATAACTTGAAAATAACATAGATTCCAGCTGTGTCGAACAATTTAGATTGTCTCGGCCAACTGTGCGCATAACAAAATTGGTTGCTCACTTGCTCCTGTAGTCCTGTGTGAAAGCTTGATGAGTAGTCTCAAAACTTCTTACTGCAAAGAATTTCTAATTGCATTGAGTCTTTGACGAAAATGGATTGTTTGTGGGGCCCTAACTGGCTTCTGTCCCATGTGCATGTTTTTTTGTTTTATTTATTTTTTTAATAGGAAATGCTTTTCTGACTGTTAACGTATCCGATAGTAAAGACACAAACGGCGTTTGTCATTTGAGCAAAACTAGTCAAACTAAATCTTGGCTGCTCATTTTTTAACAGCATATCTGCTGTTAAAAAACATAACAGTATATAAGCGGAATCCTACTGATTTTGGATGGCCCAGATTTATCGAGAGGGTTTTAACCCAAAACCAAACCGCGTACTCCGAACAGTAAGACCAAAAAAACATTTTCGTCTATTTTCTTCCGTGAAAACATCCAGAAAGGACCAAAATAGACCTCTCTTTTTCCTCCTTTTTTTTTTTTTTTTTTTTTATCCTCCACTTTTTCAACTCTCCCAACTTTTCTTCCCCACGCCACCTCTCCCTACCCATCGCACCAACAATGGCCTTCTCCGACTGCGGGATGTAGGTCAACGACTTCGTCCCGGTGCTCCTGCACGCCGAGACGAGGATCTCGTAGGTGGTCTCTCGAAGCTCCGAGTCCGTGAGGCTCGAACCCAGGTCACCGAACTGGGAGGGCAGGTCTTCGACCGGGTGCACGAGCTGTTAGGGGTGCTGCATGGGTCTCTGGGACTCTTCGTGCTTGAGTTGGGTGGTGGGTAGGGAGAGGTGGCGTGGGGAAGAAAAGCAGGGAGAGAGTTGAAAAATTGGAGATAAAAAAAGAAAATAGACGGAAAATGTTTTTTCGTCTTTCTGTTTGGCGTGCGCCGTTTGGTACTTTTGGGTTAAAACCCTCTCGGTAAATCTGGGCCATCAAGCAAACTGCCGGATAGATGCCAAATCCAAAGTTAACGACAGTTTCAAGTCGCTGGTTATTTCGTGGCCGTGAAAACGATATTTCCCTAATGCTCAAAAAAAAAAAAAAAAAATCCCAAAATTTTTTAGTGCTTTGATGGTTTCCGCTGTGAAGATAAGGTGTGACGTTGTGAGGATGCACACAATACGTACCTGGTTTAGATGGGGAGAAATAGCATGTCGGTCGATTCAACTTGAGGTTATAACCACAGTCTGTCGTGCAGTCCCTACACGCTGCAGCATCCACCTTCCGTTATATTCCACATCGAATCCTTCTCTAATGACTCGCTCTAATTCCGACAAAAACAACAGATCTGTCAATGGATTACTGAGAAGAACTGGGACAACCACGCTTACATTACATTCCTCATGAGGCCCATGAGCTCCCACCTCCACCTGCACATCCCCACTTATGGTGCAACTGAATTGTCCAGGGAGAGGTAACGAAGAAGAAGCACAACCGTAGGCTAATGTAATATTCTGGTAACCTTGGGTGCCATAATCAAAAAGTGTGGGGTCGAGAGTGGTATTCACCAATTCTGGCGAACAAATTCCGGTCAAGTAGTCTTCTCTTGAAATTTTGAGTATTTGGGTTTTGGGATTGACATCTAGCACGCGGTATGTCGCGTTCATAATCTTTATGGTAGTAACACTTTCCTCGCAGTTGAGCTTCAGTCCAGGATGCCCACAACCACTGGGTCGGGTTTCTCCCCAGAAAGGAAACCCGATGTTGATCTCTCCGCAGTTGAACAAATTGCTACTGCTTGACAAGTGGGAATCGCCATGGCATAGAGATATAGGAATCTCGACGAAAGTCACCGACAACAAGAAATAAAAAGAAAGAATAAAAAGAAAAAAGAAAAGGAGACGGTGAGAGAAGCCAGGAATCCATTTCTGTAGAACTGATGGGTAATCGATGTATTAATTAAGGAAAATACAGAAAATGGATGAGTGGCCATCGAGCACTAGCAGAAAATGATCGATGACAATAAGGAAAGGGATAGACTTTGGTCTTTGGACGTCTAATTATATATTATAACGCCCAATTATTAAGGATAATATGTTGGTAGTCCCGCATTGCTAAGATAGAAGGCACATTCTTATTCTTCTCTCTATAAATAAGAAAGTACTCTTTGAAGCTGTTTGGTAAGTTGTGGAAAATGGAATATTTATTTGAATAGTAGTAATAAATGATTGATATGATATAGAATTTGAGAATGTTTTATAGAAAAGTAAAAAAGTTTTGTTTTGTAGTGAGTTTTTTTTATTTGAATAGTAATAAAAATTATTGATGTGATGTAAAAAGTATAAAAAAGTTAGAATGTTTTTGATTTGATTTTTTTGGAAGAAGTGAAATGGAAATTGAAATTGTTTGGTTTGGTTACCAAACGGGTCCTTTGTATTCAATCATTCAATAAAAACAATATGTAGCCTATAGGGCTTTCGTGTGTGGATGTAAGCATACTGTCGAATCACCTTAAGTTTGTGTCTTTTATTATTTTCGCAAGTCTCTATTTTCTATTATTTTGCTTTATTTTATTTTAGCTTTATGTTTTCTTTCATGGTATCAGAGCTAATAGGCTAACGCCAATTGTTAGATTTTGGGCTAAGTCTCTTTTTTTTTATATATATATATTGTAATATCCCAATTTTTATAATAATATATATATATATATATATATAATTTATTAATAATATATAAAAAAGTAAACAACTTGCAAGCAAGTTGATTACCTTTTTATTATTTTATTATTTTCTTTCTTTTCTTGTCTTCTTCCTTCTTTATTTTTGCATCTTCTTCCTTCTTCGATTACTTTTTCTTTCTTTCTTCTTACTTTCACCCAAGCATTTCCTTGACTCTCTCACTCTCTCAGTTGAGAACCACTGCAAGTAAGCTCCTTATACCTTCCTCCTCACTTTTCTTTCAATAATCTTGACTAGTTGTACATTTCCAGCATGTGATTTTAGTACTACTCACTGACTTGTCTTCTTGTTTCTACCTGTACCGGTACTCTTGTACTTTAATGGAGTTTTCTTATATTTTTACTTCTTGTACCTGTTATGGGCTGCTGTGTCCTTTGGTAGCTCTTCATTATTTTATCTGTTGTTGATGATGTTCTTCCTTCAAGAATCTGATCTCCAACCTGCTTTTTCCTTATTCTTCTTATCTATTATTTATGGGATTTTCTTGTCAGGTCATTCCCCTATTTGCATGTTGTGTATTCATTTCTTTTGTTTTTCCCCTTTCTTTCCTTCTGGTTCCAGCCGTTCACACTATCTCCATGGGTTTTATTTTCTTCAATTATTTCCCCATTTCCATGTCCAACATGGGACCCTTGGTCTTTTGTTGCTTGTTGATTTTTCTCTTCTCTTCTTGTTATACGAGAAAGGCTCACCCACCACCTTGACTTTTGCTTTTCATATGTTTTGTCTCCTTATTACCTCTCTCTTCACATGAGTACTTAATACCTTTATTGCACAAATTTTTCCCTTGTCTTCTATCTGAACCGGAATTTGCTCAGAATTTGTTGCTTGTGTTCTAGCCATTCTATCTCCTGCTTTGACTGTTCAGCTTTCCTCCCTAAAGCTTCTAAAGTCTTACCGGTGGACCCCACTTTCTTTCTTTATTTGATTTCTTTTCTCTCTCCCATGTGAAGTTGTCTCACGTGATTTCAGGACTCTAATATATATATATATATATATATATATATATATATATATATATATATATATATGTATATATATATATATATATACATATATATATATACATATATATATATATATATATATGTATATATATATATGTATATATATATATATATATATATATATATATATATATATATATATGTGTGTTACCTACTCAATGATATAAATATTATTTCGTTAAGGTTGTTATACATATATTTGGAAACCAATCCCAATATGCTAGCAAACCAAGCTGTGGATATGTTAGTACGTTGTCTAGTAGCGAGCTTATGCAAATTGATCGTTTGAACCTGTGCTCAGGAGATTAGCTAGCAGCCAGATAATTTTAGTAGCTGCGTTCAGAGAGGTAAGGGATCCTCTACCCCTTCTAAATTAATTCATGTCTTATTATTTTATCTTTTTATTTGCATAATTGCAATTAATGGTTCTCATTCTATATTTCAAAGTTATATTGATGCATGAAGGACTATTTTAAAAATAGTTTTGACATGAAAGTTGTCGTTATAAATGATTTTCTAGTTATTCGTAAATTGTGTAGTTGGTTCCCGAGACGGGAAGTTATAGCTTTTTGAAATGAATGAGAAAATAAGAGCAAAACTCTCCCCACACGTGGCCTCCAGAGTTATCAAAGGAATAAGAATAATTTGTGAGAATGAGATTTCTATAAATGAGGCACGTGTGTGGAGGAGATTATTATTTTGGCCCCAGATATATTCACAGAGATTCGCAGAGATTAAGCTCGGTACCGTTGCTTGAGATGGAAGCGCACCCGCTGAAGAACGTTGAGAAAGCGGTAATCCGTCTCTATGTCATGCTAAGTGCACTTCAATTAATTAGCTGACAGGGGCAGGGCCTGTGGCCACAGGTAAACAGCATTACCTGCTCGAGGTCACAGCAAAGACCGCGCAACCCTATTTACACAGGGCGTAATGGTGTACAGGGGCCCTATTATGAGAAATGATTGGTTTCAAGCATATATTATATCTTGTGTATAAAATAATGGGTTTTAACCCGGTGATTGAGAGTTAAATTTCAAATTTGATAAATGATATGACACAAGAAGTTTGGACAGTTTGTTTGGATTCAATGTTTGAGAGAGAATTCTTTTAAAGAAGATTTTCTTTTGTAAACAGTGATAAGTGATATTTATGCTTTGAACCGCATTGGATAATTAAATTGTTTTGGAGATTTTAAAGAAAAGAATTTAACTCAACTGTTTTATGGTTGAAGATTTCCTTACTGAGCATTTTTTTTGCTCACCCCTTATTTGTTTTTGTTTTCAGGTTATGAGCAGAGCAACCTAGGCGGCCGGGATGGGATCTAGGAATGCATTAGAACATTGCATTATGTTATCTTAATAAGTGCTCTTGCACAACAAATTTGGCTTTTCTTTAAATTCTCAGTTATTGAATCTCTAAAAATTAAATTTTCTAAATTATCGTTTCCGCATTTATTGAAGCCTTGAGTTTTAAAATTGTAATTTATTTGAATCAGCATACTAGTTAAGTTATTTGGCGGACCTTATGAATCTTTGGAGTTTTAAATGGAAAAAGGACGAACCTAACCCTTAGTGGGTTTGGGGCGTTACAGTTTTGGTATCAGAGCAAAGGTTATAAGGTTCTGTAGACTTTACGAGCTAGATCATTAAGATAGACTTAGTGGGGTAATGGGAAATCACATTCCGGCCTAGCAGAGTCAGCCCTTTTTGTCTTATATTCAGTGCTAGGGAATCATTCCCTAATTTTTTTTTTAACACTAACGCTTATAACATTGATTGTAAAGATGGCACCCCACACTCGCGACCAAGGAAATCTCCCTGAGAACGAGAATAGCGAAAATGCGGGAAACCAGGCGCCGAACGGAAACCCCGAGACTTTGACCGCTTTGGCTGCTCAACTGGTGGACCTACTGAAGATGGGTGCAAATACTAACCGAGAGGTGAGACAGAATGAAGGAGAACAACGGGGTTGTACTTTGAACAATTCAATAAGCAACCACCCCTAGTTTTGAAGGACTTCCGGATGCGGTAGCTGCAGAGAACTGGGTATTGCAGATGGAGAAGCTAATGGAGGTTATGTGTTGTACGGATGAACAGATGGTCAGCTATGCTACTTTCAAGTTAACAGCTGAAGCAGAACGTTGGTGGACACCAAAGAAGGACCACCTGCAACAACAGGTAGGCGTAGGCGTACCAATCACCTGGAAGAACTTCAAAGATGCATTCCTGGAACGCTTCTTTCCTCAGTCAGTTCGACTGGCTAAGGCACAAGAATTTACAGACCTGGTGCAAGGGTCGTCGACAGTGGAGCAATATGCAGCAAGGTTCATAGAACTATCAAGGTTCGCACCGTACTTAGTACCCACAGAAGACCTAAAGGCAAGAAAGTTTGAAAGGGGCTTACAGCCAAGGATCACGAATCAAGTGGTTGCATTCAAAATTGGAAATCTAACGGGACTTGTCAACAAAGCGGCGGTGGTGGAGTGGACACTGAATATCAATGCAGAGCATCTTGCCCTATGGACTGTAGGAGTGGATCCTTTTAGAGTTTAACTTCTATAAGATCTAGAGAGCGAATAGGATTTTGCATCATAGCAGATTGACTTTGTGGACCATAAGATTGGTTTTATTAAATTTGAGGTCTCTAAGTTGGAACTAATATTAGGGTACAAACTATGATCGATAACAAAGTGGGATAAGTTCTCAAGACCTGTTTACCTAAGTGTTAAGTTGTACAATCTTTCTCGAGGAATAGCAAATTGTATCGGTTATAGACCAAATTGTTTTGGATGGTTAGGTATTGATGATCACCACACTTTGAGGTATAGTCATGATTTATGAAATGCTTTTAGAGATAAAGATTATAGAAATTCGGATGCTTAATAACTTGGCAGATTTATGGATATTAAGTCAATAAATATATTAAGCATCACGTAGATATTTTATGTGCTTAGTGATTAACATTGAAGTTTGAGATTTCTTGATTTACTCGAGTATGTAAACAAAGATATCTATGATCTGGAATCTGGTATCCTTTTGGAGATGGATATTTGATCTATAGATTTCTGATTCATGTGTTTTAAGGACATATAAGGAAATAAGTTGATTCAATAAATTGATGATCTTTGGAGCAATTATTGTCTTATGATCTGATAACTTTAGTGAAGTTAGAATTTATTAATTGAGGAATGTTTGGCGTTTTCTAGAGGATAAGATAATCCATATGATAAGGTGAAACTTTCGGAAGATCTTAAGTTTGAGAAATGCTCTAATTATCGTATTTGAGGATTGATCAATGGCTTAATTGAATTGGATTGATGTTAGGGCTAAATCCATTGACCTATAAGGATAATAGTACATATGCAAGATAAGAGAAAGATCATAGTGCTATAAAGTTTTTAAACAAGAAGAGTTTGAAAACCTTATTTCCTTACAACCCTTAACAAGATTGATTGCATCTGATGGAAGGAATACATTAGACTTGCAACAGGATCTTTCTGCACCATCCGTAGAGAGTTTGGTATGCTTAGACCTACAGGTATTACATAATACTGCAGTTAGTTATTTATTTTTGTGAATAAATTGCTAGATCAAATAGAATACCTGGCTAAGTTTATGGGCGAAACACCCTAAGATTTTGGACTTCAAGCAAGAGATCTTTGTGTTGCTCTCGAAGACGGTTGGTGTTCTGCTCCAAATCGGTATATCTCCTTCCCAAGTCATTCGCATATGAATCTACAACTTTCTTCAGCTCTTTATTTTCTTGCTGAAGATCTTTATTCCTTCGCCTAGAGTCTATCAACAATCGCTGCAAAATCAAAACTTGGGTTTTTAGCGCTCGAACTTCATTCCCTCGAACTTGCAGACGTCGAGCCATATTTGAAACTGTAGCAGTACCCTGGATACTAAATGCCATGGAGTCATTAATGGCTTCAGCATCAGTCTTTTCTACCAATAACTTTTCATCTCGTGGTGTAATGATGCATTTAGCCACTGATGTAACAATTGCACCATCTAGCATCATAGAGTCATTAGTGGTAAGATCACCTTTTTGAGATAGGAATGATGGGTGCCAAATTTCTGGTTGTACTTCAGGCACAACATTCAGATCAAAATTATTTTGAGAAGAGGAAGAAGCCATTTTGGGAAAAACTAAGAAAATGAAGATATTCTTCAAAGAACTCTGAAGGAGGAAGGAAAGAAATGGAGCTATTCCTTGGAGGATTCGAACAGAAAAGGAAAGAGAAAATATTCAGTGGACAAGATACAGTCTAAAAGTCGTCATTCTGAGCGTAGCCGCAACTATCACTGACAGACAGTCCTCGAATGGTGAGCCATTTCCCTCTTTTTCAAACTTTCACCTTTCACTTTTCTCGAATTCCGGTTTCACTCAATATCTTCTCCCGGATTACTCGCCTCACCTGTCTCATCATACGCATGCGGAGGAGCATTTCGAGAAATGCATGGAGAAAATGTGACTCACTGACAGCATCACTCGCAAATCTCCTCTATAAATTCACTCATCTTCTCCCTTGCAAAGCACACCTTTCAGCTCTCAACCCTTCACACTTTGAAAGCCAAAATTTTTCTTCTGGTTTGAGCCTATCATCACTACTTGAGAAGAAAGATGTAGCATCACCACCTCAAGCCTGAATCAAGAAAAATGCAGCATCACAACCTGATTCACAGACACAGAAGCAAGACTATTCTTGATCATGCTATCCAGAAGCAAGATTATTCTTGATCATGCAAGACCTTCTCTTCCTTCTCGTCACCGTAAGCTTTTCTGGCATCTACTCTCAATCCGGTGATGGCGATCTGTGACAGAAGAGAGAGAGCACTACGATATGAGTACCGCACTCATATCCTTTCCTGATTGCTTGCCTCGCCTCCCTCTCCTTCCTGGATTCCATGTTCTCATTTGGCAAGCTTTCCACCAAGACTATCTGGAAGCATCTGCACAAAGGAAAATGTTATACAAGAAGTTTTTCCTGTAATGAGAATTTCTTAAATGATGTTTAGATTTTCAATCATGATGATGTTTGGAAGAATGAATATGATATGTTTTGGATGATTCAAGTACTTTTGAGTATATTGAAATTTTGATGAACTGTCGGGATTCTATAGAAAGATTTCCAATCTGAGTAATATGGGATGAGTTTGAGGTTTAAAGGTTTAATAATCAATTCCATGATAGCAGCCAGTGATTACGGATTTTGATGATAAGTTTATATTTTAAGATGATTCTAAATCATGGAACTGACAATATATGATTTTGTTATTGGAAGAATTTTTGGTGTTATAGGAATATGATTTGCATAATTATTGTTGGAAAACGATGTGTTATGATTAAATCCCATTTTGAGGTTTATTTAGACCAGAATAATTTTTATGGGATAATACTGTTAATATTCTTTCTGACCAGAATCATGATGATTGGTAAGGTCAAATGTGGAGACTAGGTTTCGATGCATTTCTGATATTGATGCCTAGTTGATTTTAGAAAAGTGAGAAATGCTACATGGTAGCCAATGGAATCAATTATATATCAGTTAATATGATTAAGGAAACTGATTATGTTATTTAAGGTTAAGCCTTAGATTTTGAAATTTGCTGATTTACAAACTTGATGTTCATACTTGATGATCTTAGAATTTCTGCATCTTTAATAGATATTAAGTATACCGTTGATGATTACTTGATGTATACTTCGAGGTTAAATCTTGCAATGGAATGCAAGGATATTGCCTGATTTATAATTTGAGGTTTACCTATGATTGGAGACAAGATTTGAAAATGATAGTGTCTTACACACTTTTTGTTGTCAAAAGAAATCATGATTACAAGACCTGATCTTAAGCCTTTATACCTTTGTCATGATATTAAGGATAGTTATGAATGATATGATATATGTTTTGAGGTTTGAAGAATTAAGACTGTCTTACTTGAGGATAGGAACAGTTGGATTTAGTAATAACGTTTAAGGATTTTCTAATGGAAAGGAATTTCAACCCCTAAGGATTTGTAAGCACGGTCTTTTATCGAGACGTTGAACTTTGAATAAGATTCTTCCCTAGTTTTGGGAGGTGGAATTTCAATAACACAAGATGAAAGACTTTTCTTTGGGGAACATCGGATAGCAAGGTCAGAGTTACGTATTCTTAAGGTAGAAGACTGAATCTAAGTTAGGTGAGACCTTATCGGATGAATATACTTTATAAGTATGTGACACCGCTCAAGTACGAGTATACTCTCTTGTTTCTTCGACAAGGTATATGAAGAAGTATACGCAGATCTGCCAGACAATATCGAGTAAAGGTTGGTACATCTACCTTAGTCGGTAGATCGACTCATAAGATAGATCATGGTACTATATAAAGCATTATTTTCTTACACCCTTTTTTGTAAGGAATAGAACAGCCGCTTATCATGGTCGAGGTTTTCGTCTATAATAAGTTTATTTCTGAAAAGAAGTAGATGGAAGTTCAACAATAGAAGATAATATGAAATATGCTTTAGTTTCTTTGTTTAGGGAAACCTTATAGTTGATTTTGAATTCCGAGGACGGAATCCTTTTAAGGAGGGAAGATTGTAATATCCCAATTTTTATAATATATATATATAAAAAAAATTTATTAATAATATATAAAAAAGTAAACAACTTGCAAGCAAGTTGATTACCTTTTTATTATTTTATTATTTTCTTTCCTTTCTTGTCTTCTTCCTTCTTTATTTCTGCATCTTCTTCCTTCTTCGGTTACTTTTTCTTTCTTTCTTCTTACTTTCACCCAAGCATTTCCTTGACTCTCTCACTCTCTCAGTTGAGAACCACTGCAAGTAAGCTCCTTATACCTTCCTCCTCACTTTTCTTTCAATAATCTTGACTAGTTGTACATTTCCAGCATGTGATTTTAGTACTACTCACTGACTTGTCTTCTTGTTTCTACTTGTACCGGTACTCTTGTACTTTAATGGAGTTTTCTTATATTTTTACTTCTTGTACCTGTTATGGGCTGCTGTGTCCTTTGGTAGCTCTTCATTATTTTATCTGTTGTTGATGATGTTCTTCCTCCAAGAATCTGATCTCCAACCTGCTTTTTTCCTTATTCTTCTTATCTATTATTTATGGGATTTCCTTGTCAGGTCATTCCCCTATTTGCATGTTGTGTATTCATTTCTTTTGTTTTTCCCCTTTCTTTCCTTCTGGTTCCAGCCGTTCACACTATCTCCATGGGTTTTATTTTCTTCAATTATTTCCCCATTTCCATGTCCAACATGGGACCCTTGGTCTTTTGTTGCTTGTTGATTTATCTCTTCTCTTCTTGTTATACGAGAAAGGCTCACCCACCACCTTGACTTTTGCTTTTCATATGTTTTGTCTCCTTATTACCTCTCTCTTCACATGAGTACTTAATACCTTTATTGCACAAATTTTTCCCTTGTCTTCTATCTGAACCGGAATTTGCTCAGAATTTGTTGCTTGTGTTCTAGCCATTCTATCTCCTGCTTTGACTGTTCAGCTTTCCTTCCTAAAGCTTTTAAAGTCTTACCGGTAGACCCCACTTTCTTTCTTTATTTGATTTCTTTTCTCTCTCCCATGTGAAGTTGTCTCACGTGATTTCAGGACTCTAATATATATATATATATGTGTTACCTACTCAATGATATAAATATTATTTCGTTAAGGTTGTTATACATATATTTGGAAACCAATCCCAATATGCTAGCAAACCAAGCTGTGGATATGTTAGTACGTTGTCTAGTAGCGAGCTTATGCAAATTGATCGTTTGAACCTGTGCTCAGGAGATTAGCTAGCAGCCAGATAATTTTAGTAGCTGCGTTCAGAGAGGTAAGGGATCCTCTACCCCTTCTAAAATAAATTCATGTCTTATTATTTTATCTTTTATTTGCATAATTGTAATTAATGGTTCTCATTCTATATTTCAAAGTTATATTGATGCATGAAGGACTGTTTTAAAAATAGTTTTGAGATGAAAGTTGTTGATATAAATGATTTTCTAGTTATTCGTAAATTGTGTAGTTGGTTCCCGAGACGGGAAATTACAGCTTTTTGAAATGAATGAGAAAATAAGAGCAAAACTCTCCCCACACGTGGCCTCCAGAGTTATCAAAGGAATAAGAATAATTTGTGAGAATGAGATTGTATAAATGAGGCACGTGTGTGGAGGAGATTATTATTTTGGCCCCAAATATATTCACAGAGATTCGCAGAGATTAAGCTCGGTACCGTTGCTTGAGATGGAAGCGCACCCGCTGAAGAACGTTGAGAAAGCGGTAATCCGTCTCTATGTCATGCTAAGTGCACTTCAATTAATTAGCTGACGGGGGCAGGGCCTGTGGCCACAGGTAAACAACATTACCTGCCCGAGGTCACAGCAAAGACCGCGCAACCCTATTTACACAGGGCGTAATGGTGTACAGGGGCCCTATTATGAGAAATGATTGATTTCAAGCATATATTATATCTTGTGTATAAAAGAATGGGTTTTAACTCGGTTATTGAGAGTTGAATTTCAAATTGATAAATGATATGACACAAGAAGTTTGGACAGTTTGTTTTGGATTCCATGTTTTGAGAGAGAATTCTTTTAAAGAAGATTATCTTTTGTAAACAGTGATAAGTGATATTTATGCTTTGAACCGCATCGGATAATTAAATTATTTTGGAGATTTTAAAGAAAAGAACTTAACTCAACTGTTTTATGGTTGAGGATTTCCTTACTGAGCATTTTTTTTGCTCACCCCTTATTTGTTTTTGTTTTCAGGTTATGAGCAGAGCAACCTAGGCGGCCGGGATGGGATCTAGGAATGCATTAGAACATTGCATTATGTTACCTTAACAAGTGCACTTGCACAACAAATTTAGTTTTTCTTTAAATTCTCAGTTATTGAATCTTTCATAATTAAATTTTCGAAATCATCGTTTTCGCATTTATTGAAGCCTTGAGTTTTAAAATTTTAATATATTTGAATCAGCATATTAGTTAAGATAAATGGACGAACCTAACCCTTAGTGGGTTTGGGGGCGTTACATATATATTTTTTGTAATTTATTTATTTCTATTTTTTTTTAGTTCTTTTATTTCCCTGTTATATCTTTTTGGTTCAGGTTGTTTTCACAATCACAAAACCCTCATTTTCTTTTATTTTTCTGTAATTTCCTTTTTCTTTTTCTTTTTTGGGATTGTTTTTACAGTCACGAAATTCTTTTAGTACTGTTCCTTGGTTTCTTGCCCATGTCTCTCTGAGTCACAGATAATAGCGTTTTTTTTTTTTTTTCTCTATGTTTTAAGCTTATATTCTTAGGAAAGGCTTGTGCTTCTTCCTCTCTTTCCTTATTTTTCTCATGGTTTTGTCTTTAATCTCGTTATATCATATGGCAAAACCATATGAGACAGTAAGATTTTTTTTTTTTTTTTTTTTTTTTTTTTTTTTTTTTGTTTTAAAAAAAAAAAAGGTGTCGAGTCGTTCTGCCCAGTGTCATGTCCTGCAGAGTGGGCCAGTTTGTGTCCACGCCTTTATACGTCGGAGATCTTACATAGAACGTGGCCGATTCGCAGCTCTACGACTTTTTCAGCCACATTGGTTAAGTGATCATTTCTATCAATACAAAGGTGATCATTTCTACCAATTAATACATTTTTCTATCAAGTTTTTCCAGTGGAGGGGATCGTTTTGCTACCATAGATCGTTTTCCTTTGTATTTGATTTTATTTTGTTGTAATCTGATGATAAAAAAAAAAAAAAAAAAAAAAAAAAAAGGAAGAAAAAAAGAGAAGATGAAAAAAAGAAAAAGAAAAAAAAGAAGCCAATTGGCTTCAAGTGCCTCCTTTGAAGGCGCGTCACTTCTTTTTTTATTTTTTCTTAGTTTCAAAGTGTGGTTAAACCCTAAAGATTGTAAGGGAGAAAAAAAAGAAAAAAAAAAAAAAAAAAAAAAAAAAAAAAAAAAGAAAAACAAAAAAGGAATTCTCGTTCAAAGAAAAAAAAAAATCAAAAATCAAAAGAGGCAAAAAAAAAAAAAAAAAAAAAAAGGCCAAAGTTGCCCACATTGTTCTGGCCCTTTGTTGGCCCATTACTTACACTTGGCCTTTGTGGTATTGTTTCAAACCCAGGCCCATTTCAGTCCATTCTTGGCTTTCATATTTGGTCCATAGTTGGCCTATTATTTGTAATTTGGCATTTGTGGTATTGTTTTAATCCCATGCTCATTTCAGCCCTTAGTTGGCTTCCATGTAAGGCCCATAGTTGGCCTGTTCTGGCCCAAAAGTTGCCGATGTTCAAGAGCCAAATCTGGCGCCATCACCTTCTTCAGTGTTGTGTTCAAGAAGCAAACTCAAGATTTCACAAGTTTCTACCTTGAAATTGAGGGGGAATATTAAAGATAATATGTTGGTAGTCCCGCATTGCTAAGATAGAAGGCACATTCCTATTCTTCTCTCTATAAATAAGAGAGCACTCTTTGTATTCAATCATTCAATAAAAACAATATGTAGCCTATAGGGCTTTCGTGTGTGGATGTAGGCATATTGCCGAACCACCTTAAGTTTGTATCTTTTATTATTTTCGCAAGTCTCTATTTTCTATTATTTCGCTTTATTTTATTTTAACTTTATGTTTTCTTTCACCGACTACTTTATCGTACGACGGTATAACCAGTAATTACTATGCGATAATAATCATGTGTGAATTAGCTAAAAAGGGAAAACATATTCATTTGACTAACTTGTATTGTGGATTAGTCCTCGTGACCTTCAGGCTTGAGCCTTCTAATATCTGCTTCTCCCTTTCAACTGTAACGAGGAAGAAAACACAAGGAACGTTCCTGTGCACTTAGAGTCAGAATTTCCTGGTCTTCTTTTAATTCGACCAGGCTCCAACGTTGACCAATAAAGTTTTCTTCTCTTTTAGTTTTAGGCGCCCCAATTTCTACAAGTCTGTCGGCTCTGATCACATCTATCTCCACCTGGGGGCCTACACGTCATTAGATAAAAGAAGTGCAGAAAAAACGACAATAATTGTGGAATTGGGAAAGGAAATTAAATAATTAATCAAAAATAAGTTTATGGTGATGCATGTAAGAATTTTTTAATTTAATTTAATTTATTTATTATTATTATTATGATATATGAAGCTGCCATCCATAGCTTCTTCCAGGTTGAGCTACTGATTACATATAATTGGAGAACTGAAACTTTAACGTTGTACTTGCACATGATCCCAATGGTACTGCATGTTCAAATAGTAATATATAATTGGTAACATTCGTTTACGGAGCAAACAAACTGAACAGTAGTTTCCGCCTGATATGGAGAAGAAACAGCAATGTAATCATAGTAGAGCGTCAGATTCGTATGCAGTGGCTGAATCATAAGAAAAGACCGTGAGATTTACGGTCATAAAAGGATAAACCGTGTTTCAGTAATCTTCTCTAGCTAGCAACCTTGAGAGTCCGCCCGTGACACGTTATTGACTTCAAGTTAAGGCTAAGTATCCGGCTAATATGGAAAAAAACCGTCATAATGGCTCTTAAGTCTTAGCATATGACTTATAAGGTCCATAGACCAATGTTGCGTTGTCTTAGGTCAAATCATAAAATAAATTCCAGCAACTTCCATGCATGCATATGCTTCCACAGTAGGCGACGGCCCCACCATTCTGTTCATGTTCCTAAATTATCTGCATAAATTATGTTCTATAACATGTTACGCCGATATTGATGGGGTATGAGAGTGAATATTTGCTTTTATATATATATATATATATATATATATATATATATATATATATATATATATATATATATATATATATATTCGTATCTTTTTTGATACAACACATTTAAAAGTCGTGATAGTCATAAACTTATCAGAACTTTGCAGTTAAGCGTGCTTCAGTACCGGAATAAATGACCTCCTGAAAAGTCTGATTCGGGGTAGCCAAAAGCGAACAATGTTATGTCGTTGGGAGTAGATTGTTACATAACAAACCTTTTTTTTATTAATTAAATCAGTTTTAATCTTCTATTAATTTCGTGGAATGAGTCTCATTAGTTCTTCATATTGGGTTTGAGGTCATGAGAAGTATTTGATGAATTCAAATTCTTACAACATTTTTTTTTTTTGGTGAATTAAAACTTCATTGCTCAAACTCAAACTTTTACAGCACACCAGTAAACACTGGAATCACGGTTCATCAAGAACCAACAAATACAACTTCAAAAAAAATCCACATAACTAAAGGAAGCCAAAGCAGACCTTCTAGTAAAGCCAAACTAGCGCCACAACACTAGGAACACAACTACAACCATAGACAAAGAAGACTCCAATGGACAGACTACTTTGAATAAAACTTTGTTATCAATCTCACTTTCACTTCCCATATAATATTAGACAACATACCTTCTTCAAATCGGGGAGAGCACCCATGAAGTAAAGCATTCAGGTGAAGCCACGAGTTGTATATTGCAGCAGCAAAACAGAGTTTTCTGGCAGTAACATGCAGACTTTTTCATCTCAAATTTTGTCTACTCCACAGAAAAATAGCATCCCAAGTCATCGGGGGATCAACCACCCCACATTCTATCATCAGTGGCCCCCATATCCTCCTGCTCAAACCACACTCAAAGAATAAATGGTCCCGATTCTCATGCTTAGCATGGCAAAAAACATAAACTATCTCCAGTATAGCCCCAACAACACATATGTTCTCTAGTAACAAGAGCATCTTGAAAAGCGTGCCGAGAGATATGGCATCTGAGAACCAGAGAAGATTATACCAATCCATCAACGGTTTTCTCTCCCTAATTTTTTCCCAAGTTTCAGCACCTGAGAATACACAACACCTAGTATCCCATACCGGCCGATAAGATTCACCAATCTCAACTTTCGGTAGCCTACTTTGAATCTCTACAAGGGCTTCAGACTTGGCATGAGGCCAATACCGATCTCCGTTTCGAATGATAGAGGAGAGCTTCGAACCAATGGAGGGGCTTGCAAATTCTTACAACATTGTTGGTGATTTCCTTGAAGAGGTAATTTTCGTAACAATTAGAGGTCATGATCGAGAAGTATTTGATTGGGCCTAACCCTTACTTGATGACCAAGTCATCATGTCACAGATTTAATGCGAATAAAATGTGAGTCAACTCGATTTGACGTTGTCAGTCTGCATAGGCTTATTCCATCAAACACGTGTCCTGGTCAATCGAGCCCTATATTTTCCTGCAAAAATTCATGAGTTTTCGCATGTCCAGTCTTGGTTGATTGAGGCTGTTGCGAAAATCCTAAATTTTGTCGTTTCGACCCTATTTTTCTTTATATGTCGTCCTATCTTTCTCAAGTATTCCTATACTTTGAAGCCCTAAACTTTCTCCTTGAAGCTTTGAAACCCTAAGTTATGGAGCTGTTGTGTTTTATGGAAACAATCCCGTAGGCTTGAAGGAGATAGTGTGCGTCTCCTTTCTTTTTTGGGAATAATAAACAATTGAACACCAAAAAGTGTTTCCTTTCTTTTTTTTCTTTCTACAAAGAGAAAAGTTAAAAAAAACTCAATGGCATGTAAGAGCATTCACATCATGTTGTTTAAACCCTCATTTTCTTTAAAATTTGAAGAATCACATCCTAAAATATCTCTCTCTCTCTCTCTCTCTCTCTCTCTCTCTCTCTATATATATATATATATATATATATATATTTTGTTATTCTTTATTTTAGACAAAATGTTACAATAATATTTCATATATGAAGAACCAGCTGGTAGCATTCTTCAGCTTTTTCATCCAATTCTCTTTTTCTTCGAATAAAAAACTCTCATTCTCCTCTCTCATTCTTTCTTTGCTCTCACAAACTCTCTCCCTTCTCTCATTGACTCTCGCCCTTCAGCACTCTCTCTCAATCCACACTTTGCAATCTCATTTCCTCTCTCTCTCTCTCTCTCTCTCTTCATTCGTTGGTCAATTGGAGGATAACCTTGCTCATCTTCTCTGATCGGTATGTTTCTCTTTTGATTCTTCGATTTTTTTTTTTTGGGGTTTTCTTATCTGGGTTTTACTTGGGCTTCGTTAGTTTTGGTGGTTGAAGGAGTAGGATGGAGAAGGTTTCTCGTGAAAATGGTGGTGGAGGGAAAGTGGGTTACGGGAGAAGGAAGATAAAAAGGCGAGGGATTGAAGAAGATTTGGAAAATTAAGATGTGGCTCTTGGAGGTGATGGAGTACTTCAAGGGTGGTTTGGTGGTGGACAGGAATGGTAATGGTCTTGACTGTTGGGAAAGAGATTTCACGGCTATTTGGTGACGTCAGTGATGGTAATGGTTGTCTGGGTCTCAATGATTAAAGTATGCAGCAACTTTGAGATTTTAGCTGTGGAGATGGTCCAGAATTTGGTGAAGCTGCGTGTGGAAATGGTGGTCGAGTTCTTAGTGGTGGTTGTGAGGAAATTCAAGGTTGGTATAATGGTGAAGTCATTGGTGGATTCAGTGATGTAGAGAAAAATAAATAAAAAATTATAAATTATAAATAATATTTTAATGGAGTAGAGGGAAAAAAAAAAAAAAAAAAAAGTGATGTAGAGAGTTTTTCAAAAGTGATTCTAGGAAAAGTAGGAAAAATTATAAAGAACTCTATACCCATCCATGTATTGACAAATTTCTTTTTTTCTTCGTGGGCAAGTACATGACCAAAACACAAAAGGGATTGAGGAGGTTTAAGATCACTCAAAGGAAGTATTATAGTCCGGAGAAGAAAGGAAATGAGAACGCTTCCAATACATAGAAAGGAAACGGCTCATGTAAACAAGATTATGCATAGACCAATTAGTGTTGCTCAAAATCTAGCACGATTAGCAAGTTCACAAAACTCTACTAACCCTTCCTCAACTTGACTCCATCCATTCCAAACAGATTACTTTTGCACCACTATTCGAGTAGACAGCTCATCACAACCTATTTATTTAAAATTATTGAATCTTACCATACAATTGTAACCATTTAAAATGTTGGATTTAGTGACTGTGAAGCTGTGGAAGAATGTTGAGGCGACCTCACAGGTGAATGCATGACAGGCTTTGGTGGAAATTGTAAGGATTGAAGGCTACCTTGCGATCACCTTACTCATTGATGGCCGACCTGAAAGACTGGTTTGAGTGCATCATAAACTCACCATTACCATCTTTTTTATTGTGTCTTTTTCCTCCTCTGTTATGTCTCCCAAAGTTACAAAACTCTTGCCCTATTCAAGTTTCCTATAAATCCCATGTGGAAAATATGTTTCACTTCTTTGAGAGAGTTCACTATCAAATTCTTTTCTTGCTCCAACCATCTCCAAAACCAACATTCCGTAGCTGTAGACATCAGACATGTGGGAGACCCCACCAAAGTACCGATTAAAGACTTCTGGTGCAATATATCTTGTAGTCCCTCTCATGCCCGTCATTGACACAATACTCTATTTTGTTTTGCATAGTTTAGCAAGGTCAAAATCAGAGATTTTTGGGCGCAAATCCTCATCCAAAAGTATATTGTGTGGTTATATGTCAAAATGTAGGATCCTTGTGTTACATCCACGATGCAAGTATTCTAGTCCTCGAGCAATGCCAACCACAATTTGGAACATAGTGTTGCTGTCCAAGTGATGGTTTGTAATTGGAGGTCCTTTATCATATATAAACTTATCAAGAGATCCATATGGCATGAATTCATAGATTATAGCACTTTTAGTCATCTTGTAGTAGAAACCTAGAAGAGCTACTATATTAACATGGGATGTTCTACTAATGCTAGCCACTTCGTTGATAAATTCTTCTCCATTACCTTTGGACGCGCTCAGGATTTTCACCGTACTATTGCGAGTGGTTCAACTTATAAATTTAAAATCCATGTACAGAGTCATCTCGTACCATAAATAATAATAAAAAACAAAGGTTGCTAACTTACTCTCCCGTACCCCACCGAAAACATGTACTTGCATTGTGCACCCAACACCAGCTTAAGATCAAGAAAATAAAAACATCTAATTAAATTTATAATGCTTTTCACCTATATGTCCGTCGTCATCGAGTGGCAACCAATATTAGCGTATTGTCCAAGGCCATTATTAATTTATTAGAAGGAAGGTGATGTCTTTTACGGTGCTAGGTCAAGATTATTTATGGGATATTATTGGGTATTTTCAAAAGAAATCACCTACAATTGCCATATACAACCGATTGTTGCTCAATTTCAATGCTCAGTTAATTTGCTATGACTCAGAATTATATTGTGTAGCTTTGTGGGTCAACATTGATGAGTTAGGTCATTTTCTTTACTAAGGGACAAACGTCACAAACCAATACAAATCCTACGTACATATACAACGTAGGATTTTATTTTTAAAAAAGGTTAAATACATAAATGCTACATGTGTACGTGATCTAATTTCCTCTCTAGCAAAAACAAATCTGACCTTTAAAAAGTGACAAAATTAATGTGTATGTTACAAGTTTATCAATTTGATATTTCTAAGTTCACATCTACTGTCTAATATAAAATCTTAACGAAATTTTTGTCACGTGTATAAAAAGTATTGTAAGACTAATAAAATGTTGTCACGTGTTCAAAATGATATCTCAACTTGATATTAAAAAAAATAAATAAATAAAGATGTGAAAGGGTGTGGCTCTCTCCTATCTAGGAGTAGCTGGACAAACTCCTCATTTGGGAGTGGGGTTGAGGCGGGGGGAAGAGAGGCCACCCCCAAAGGACGTTACGAGAGTGACTAGACCGTCCATAGAATAGGGAAATGGCTTGCCCACCCCCTTATAAAGTTTTTAGTTTACCTAGGGGTGGTAACCTAAGAACTTTATAAGGGGGTGGATTCCTCTGGGTTCACGTACGCTACTGACAATGAGGACCTTACCCTCTTCTATGGTTGCACAATTGTGCTATATATAGTAAGGGTTATCGAACCACAAGGATTAGGGGTTTGTTTTGAGTAATTGGATATTCAAGGGAACGTATTTAACTTAACAATAAAAGCAAAAGTAAAGTTGTAGAATTGAAGCTACAAAAAATCAATTGATAAAAACAAAGAAAATGGAAAATAACTTGAAAGAAACTTAGGGTAATGATCTCATCTAATCTTAAACCAATGAAATGCTTAAAGTCTATATGGATCTTTTTAATATGCATGATATGAGCGCGTAATGGGTGTCAACCATTACGACGACCTCGACATGAAAACACTTTCGTTAAGACGTAATAATAAAGCACCTAGTTTCACATTAAACAACCCCACGTAAAGATTAATCTATAATTGAAAAACGGTTACACTACGAAAGGTGTGGGGTGATTAATGTTCCCTAGCTTACTACTCTATAAAACACCCTAATAAGCATACATAATACATGAAAACCCTAATTAGGCCACAATGATACGGTATCTAGTTTCACACCAATCACATCACGTAAAAATTATACTATAATTGAAAAACGGTTTACACTACCAAAGGTGTGAAACGACCGATGCTCCCTAGCATACCCTATAAGGTAACTCTAATAAATAAACATGCATTATGTCAAATAGAACCATTGCACAAAACATCGTTTTCTTTCAAGAACGTTGGTTTTATTCAAGAAATCAAGAAAACTCATAGACAAGCGAATCCATTTTTCATGAATAATTAGATTGGAATATTGATAACACAACCTTTTAGTATAGGTTTTGATATCCTCTAGTCTTACACAATCATCACACATAACAAGAAAATCTCAAGAACATCTAGAACACTTCATGGCTTTTAGAAAAGATTTGATCAAACCTTAAGAAATGGTTAAGCTACATATGATTAAACTAATCTAAGCATATGGTATTTAGTTTCACACCGATCACATCACGTAAAAGTTATACTATAATTGAAAAACGGTTTACACTACCAAAGGTGTGAAACGACCGGTGTTCCCTAGCATACCCTATAAGGTAACTCTAATAAGTGAACATGCATTATGTCAAATAGAACCATTGCACAAGACATTGTTCTCTTTCAAGAACGTTGGTTTTATTCAAGAAATCAAGAAAACTCATAGACAAGCGAATCCATTTTTCATGAATAATTAGATTAGAATATTGATAACACAACCTTTTAGTATGAGTTTTGATATCCTCTAGTCTTACACAATCATCACACATAACAAGAAAATCTCAAGAACATCTAGAACACTTCATGACTTTTGGAAAAGATTTGATCAAACCCTAAGAAAGGGTTTAGCGACACATGATTAAACTAATCTAAGCATGAAATCTAAAGAAAACAGTAAAAGAAACAAGATTAAAATGAACTAAAAAAATATATATTAATCTATGAAATTCGGATTACACAAAAGAAATGAAAGGAAAAAGAAATTAAGCTAGAACATAAAGAACAAAAAAGAAAAAGAAGAAGAAGTTGCTCTCTGGATTTTGGCCTAGAAAGCGTGCATAAAAGGAAATGAAAAGCACTAAAATTAACTAATATACACCTGAGAAAATCGAAACCCCCAAAAGATGCATAAACTAAACCTAAATCATAATTCCATATATATAGGAATTTGGATTTACAAAAGAAATCATCAAGAATCAATTTGGGCCACACAAACAGAGCTGGTCGGCGTCCATTTCTGTCCATAGAACTCAACTTTTGATTTGAATCACACAAATATTTGGAAATAACTGGACCTTCTGAGAATCTATCGATCGCATCTCGATTGATCGAAGTTGGGTCGAATGAAAGTCGATCGATCGAATTATTGACTATACAAATAATTGATCGATTGATCGAAATGCCTTGGATGATTTTCATCTTTTTAGGATTAACCTTGAACTCTGGAATTGACCAAATTGTCGTTGATGTATTTTTAGGTCTAATTCAAGTGTTTTGAACTAGATTTCAAATAAGACTTGAAAATAAGACATAACACAAAACTACAACAAAACGTTATATATACAATACAAACTAGGTATAACAAACGTAAATTAAGGGGTCTTGAATCGAATAATTCAAGACTTATTAATTTACTTGTTCAAAAGATGTAATATCCTATTTATTATAACTAAAAGGGAAAATATTTTTGTACAACAACATTGCACAATTTGTGCACAACACAAGACACATAGGTGGGACCCATATGAGTGGGAGTCACCACATGGATCCCATCACATGTGTCTTGTGTTGTGCACAAGTTGTGCAATATTGTTGTGCATCAATCACTTCTCTGACCGGGTGCTTAATTAAATACTAAAGTGATCAAAACACCCACAATTCCGTTCTCAAACATAAGGGAATCGTTGATGGAAATAAACAATACGCAGATACAGCCTATTCTAGAATTACACTTACTCACGTGTATGGGCTTAAACTCTTCCTTAATATTGGGAGGAGAATACTGAAATTTAAACAAAGAATTAACCATGTAAGAGTATATCAGGAGTTCAAGAATCCAAGTTATAGTTGAAAATTATCACCTAGTTACAGTTGAAGGCTGTGACCTAACTACAGTTGAAGATTATCATCTAGTCACAGTTAAAAATAGTTGAAGTCTATCACTTAGTCACAGTTAAACAGGGGCGGAGCCACTAAGGAGCTTGGCAGGTCTGCCCCCCCCCCCCCCCCCCCCCCCCAAGCCTCAAGGGTCTCCCAAAAAAAAAAAATTAAAATTTTACCCTTAATTTTTTTTTATTTTTTCTAATTTTGGCCCCCCAAATTCTTTTTTTTTTATTTTTTTTTATTTTTTTTTATTTTTTTTTTCAATTTGGCCCCCCCAAGTTGCAGATGCTGGCTCCGTCCCTGCAGTTAAAGACTGTGACTTAACTATAACTATAATTGAAGTCTATCACATAGTCAAAGTTGAAGATTATCACCTAACTGTAGTTGAAGTCATAGGAGCCTGTTATATTGTAAACATTACTCAAAGAAATAAGAGCAAAATCTATCCCTTTAAGTACATCTCGTGGACATAGGTCATACACCGAATCACGTAAAACTCTTGTCTCTATTTTATTCTTCAGCACTTTATCTTCAATTTCTTTTAAGCTTATGTTTTCTTTCAAACCCCTCTTCCTAATCTTAAGCAGTGATTCTCTCAAGAGAAAGTATAGTTGTGCTTTAACGTTGCCTTACGGCCCATTACGGGTAAGGGTCTGCAAAGTATCGAATCCATATAAATAGAGAAGTTGCAATATTATATACCACTGGGACTTCCGATCAAGCATCTTCAAACTTTCCATAATATATGTATATATATATATATATATATATGCATGTTCTCCTTTTGACAACCTGAAAGCTAAGACTGCTTGCGCTTTCATGTGGTTTAGATAAATCTACAAGAAAAGCTTGAAGGAAATCTTTACCATTTGGATGGGTGGTTGCGCTGTCCGCATCAAGTTTTGAGTGACGATGCAAACATAAATTAAGTTCTAGAATTTACTTTAGCTCATGGACTTAAACCCTTCCTTCATAGCTAGAATTTAATTATAATTCTAAATATTAATTAAGGAGGGGTTTAAGCCTAGCTACACTTAAGACAGAGTTCAATTTTATAACATTCAACCTGTTCTTAGATGGATAAGGATCCTCTCCATTTGAAACGATCAGGATTTAAAGTTGATGTATTTTCATGATGTATGTACATGATTTAATATTATTTAAATTTTTTAAAAGGCGCACTAACAGTGACTTCATATACATTGTTACATGCACTAATTTTAAATTCTAACTTTAAAATAAATATCACTACAAAAAAAAAATAGTCACATGCAGTTATGGCCAAGCAGGACCCACCCCAACCTGAGAAAACCACCCCTCCCCACCCCATTTTTCTTACAAACCGTGTTCAACACACGAGTCACGGGCGTGTTTCTCGTTTCCCCACAAGGTGTGGTGCGGGGTGCAGGTGGAACGTTTGAAAATTAACGGGTCCTCGCCCCGCCCCGCGCCTCCCCGTGTATATATATATATATATATATATATATATATATATATATATGTTAAAAATTTAAAACTTAAAAACATGAAATCCGAAAATCCCTAACCCTAGCGCCGCACGCCCCCACCCCCCTCCCCCTGAGCCCCTCTTCATATTTTCCTTTCTTTTCTTCCTACTTCCTTCCTTGCGCCGCGCGCCGCACCCCGCACCCCTTTGTCTCTTCTTCTTCTTCACGATTTCCTGCATCTGCTCCAATGGTGCTCCAGATTTGGTTGATGTTTCATGTTGCTCTCCTAAAATCTTGCCCTTTTTATTTTTCCAAGGTTGAAATCCGAACCCAAAACTCTAAGTCTCTAACCCTAAAGGCCTCATCGTCATCGATTCACAGCGCCCGCGTTGAATGCATAAGGAGAGCAAAATGATGAAGTGATGATACCCGTCGTTAAATGGTTCAAAGAGTGGTAATCTTCTGCGCGCGCGCGCACACACACACATATAGATATATATATGTTCCATTGTTGGGTTTATTTTTTATTTTTTATCTCTGTTTAGATAGTTCCATTGTTTCGGTTTCTCATGCTTCTACACTTCTAGGTATTGAATGAATCTGGCTTTGGTTTGATTCGTTTGATGGTTTCTCAAGTTTTGGCCTGAATCGGGGATAACCCGCACAACCTGCACAATCTGCCCCGCACCACCCCTCCCTACACCACATAGGTCTCATTGATCTTTAGCGGGGCACAAGTGTGATTTTGTGAACCCCCAGGGGTGCGAGGTGGGGCCAAAAAAGGGGGAAAACCGCATCCTCCCCCCCCCCCCCCCCCCCCCCCCGCTCCCCATGCTCACCCCTAAATGCAGTTATCCACGTGGGTCCCGCGTCACTAATTAGATTGTCGCTAAATGACAATTAGTGACATGGCATTTTAAGTATGTGATTATTTAGCGACGTGGCACTTTTAGCCACGTGCCATGAACATGTGGCTAAATGCAATTTTTTTTAAAAAAAAAAAAAAAATTAAGAAGAAAAAAAAAGAGAGAGAGGAAAATAGGCAGTTTTAGACACCTACCCCTAACCCACGTCGCTAAAATCATATATATATATATATATATATATATATATATATATATATATATATATATATATATATATATATATATTTATTCCCAATATCGTATATCTCTCTGGATCTCCGGCAAGATCCGTGCCGAATCTTTGTCCACCTCGTCGTCGACGACGTTGTCGAGAACCGGTGAGGGCAATCGAGCTCAAGGCCTGGATTTTCCTTCCCCGGCGACGAAAAAAAAGCACCGGCCACTTTTCCTCATCATTAACAGCCACTTTTCCTTCTCCTTCCTCCCCCATGAAATCCAACCCAAAAAAGCACCAGCTCCCCGGCGAAACTACAACATTGAGTTTCTCCATCACCAACGATGAAAACGAGCTTCTCCGGATGGTGGCAATCGAGTCATGCGGCCGGGTGGGGGTGAGTCGTCGTCTATTGTATTAAAAATAAAAAATAAAAAAAAATAATAAAAAAAACGAAAGATTAGCCAGCTTAAACACAGGAAAAAAGAACAAAGAATGAGAGAACTGTACAATATTTGAAAAAAAAAAAAAAAAAGAAAAAAAAAAAGAAAAAAGAAAAAGAAAGAGCACGTGTTCTAACAAAAAAAAAAACAGAGAGAGATAAAGAGGAGGGAAATTAGAAACGAGTTGGAGGGAAAATTCCCTCCAATGTGTTTCAGCAATTAATGGTAATTAGTCACTTGGTTTATTTGCTACGTGGCTAATTGGCGACGAAGCCAATAAAGCACGTGGCTAAAATTTCAAATCCTCAATTTTTTTTTTTAATGTAATAAGGGGTAATTACCTTTTTCCCCCATGAACTACCAAAAAATGCGCAATGCCCCCATGAACTACCAACTCGACCAAAATAGAGCATTCAACTACCAAAGACAACCATTTTCCCCCCTTCCGTCAGTCAAAGGGGTTAAAACAAACAGTCAACGGTTCATGTGCCGTTTTATATGGGGGCATGTTGGAAGATGATGGTAGTTCATGGGGGGAAAAGAGGAAGATGGTAGTAGTTCATAGGGGGAAAAGAGGAAGAAAATGAGGGTAAAACGGCGTGTGACTGACGGAAGGGGGGAAAATGGTTATCTTTGGTAGTTGAATGCTCTATTTTGGTCGAGTTGGTAGTTCATGGGGGCATCGCGCATTTTTTGGTAGTTCATGGGGGGAAAAGGTAATTACCCCATATAATAAATTAGCCACGTGGCTAATTGGCAACGTGGCCAATAAAGCACGTGGTTAAAGTTTCAAAAAAAAAAATGATTTTTTTTAAAAAAAAATAAATTAGCCATGTGGTTTATTTGCCATATGGCTAATTGGTGACGTGGCTAATAAAACACGTAGCTATAATTTCAAATCCTTAAAATAATTGATTATTTATTTATTTTTTTTTTAAGTAGCCACGTGGTTTATTTGCCACGTGGCTAATTGGCGACATGGAAAATAAAGCACATGGCTAAAACTTCAAATCCTTAATTTAATTTAATTTATTATTATTATTTTTTTAAAAAAACAGCCACATGGTTTATTTGCCACGTCACTAATTGGTGATGGGGTAAATAAAGCATGAGGCTAAATTTTCAAATCCTCAAAAAAATTGGATTTTTTTTTTTACTAAAAAAAAATATATAAATTAGCCACGTGGTTTATTTGTCACGTGGCTAATTGGCGACGTGACAAATTACCCATGCGGTACATTTCGCGACGTGGTAAATTACCCACGTGGTGAAATCGTGACATGGCTACAGTTTCAGTTATTGTAGCCACGTGGCGAAATGTCAAATTTTTTGTAGTGTATTATCTATTTCATTTGAAATTGATAGAATTATATCCCCTCTCACATGCATGCATGTATTCCTGCAACAACTTTTGCTTTTGCACCAAAGCATATATATGTTAGAAATAAAGAGAAGGAGAAGACAAAGAGGGGAAGAAGAGGAGAACACAAAGTAAACCAAAACGGCTACATTTTGTTTGATTTTCATTACATGTTTTGGTTACAAGATAAGCTAATATATAGACTTAATAAAGGTTAAAGACAGTGTACAAAGAGAGAAACTAAATGGCGATTACATGTAGGTATGGGTTGAAGATATGGTTCCTGATCATAAAAGATCAGAGGAGGAATGGCTTTGATCAGAGGGATGGCTTTGCTGTGACTTGTGGTGTTCTGCAATGGTGGCTTGCGGCAGAGGAAATAACTTCTTAAAGTGGTGCTCAACTGACGGTGCTGGTCTAGCGTGGATGTAGTACAGAGGTTTATCCTCTAATACCCCCCTGCAAGGCCCAAGTTTGTAAACTATACTTCAAAAGCCAGAATTAGAGCCAACTATGAGCCAAGAGAAAAGAGCCAACAAAAGGCTTCAATGGGCTTGAGTTTTTAAACATTAGTTAGCACACGCAAGAGATTGGGCCAGCAATGGGCCAAGAGAAAAGAGCCAACAAATGGCTTAAATGGGCTTGGATTTTTAAACATTACCACAAGTAAGAGATTGGGCCAGCAATGGGCCAAGAGAAAAGAGGGCCAACTATGGGCAAAATAGATTTTTTTTTCTTCTTCTTCTTTCTTTATTTTCTTTTTCTTTCAATCGATTTTTTTTTTTTTTTTTTTTTGAAATCTCGAAAGCATGGGCAGGAATTTTCAGCAAGTACAACAATAAGAGCATCCCTAGTGAGCTCTCCATTTCAAAATTTTCATCAAAATTTGGTGAAAAACTCAAAAAAGTCCACTTCAACAAACTCCCTATAATTTCTCTATTTTGGCTCTTGTCATAATTTCACTCCAAATTTGGCTCACAAATTTCATGAGTTATTGAATATTTAATCATTTTTCTCTCATTTCACTTCACTTTTCACTTTTTCTCTCTCCTCATTTGTTAGGAATGGTTGCTTAAAACCAATAAAAAATTAATATATAGTTGAAATAGAGAAATATTTGATGTAGGAAGTTTGTTAAAAGTAGTAGTTAAAATAACAACAGTAGACTTTTTAGCAAAAATTTAGAGAAAAATTGAAGAGCTAGTTAGGGATGCTCTAAACGTGATTCTTCCAACAACCAGCTTACTTACTGACAACACAACAACACATTCACAGCAATCACAGCATCACGTGGGAGACACTTTGTTCGAGGGGAGATCGTTGGTGGGAAGGATCGGAGCTTATGGGCGTTAGTCGCAAGCCGAACACGCTTTAGGCCAAGGAACTGTCATCGGAATTCTGCCAGAGTGAGATCGAAAAACTTGGTGACGCCGTGGATGATACTGGAGTCCAGCTTCTGGTGAAGCTTGGCTAGGTGCAGGTTGGCCTTGAAAGACCAGTGTACAAAGAGAGAAACTAAATGATGATTACATGTAGGTATGGGTTGAAGATATGGTTCTTGATCACAAGAGATCAGAGGAGGAATGGCTTTGATTAGAAGGATGACTTTGTTGTGACTTGTGGTGTTCTGCAATGGTGACTTGCAGCAAAGGAGATAACTTCTTGAAATGGTGCTCATCTGACGGTGCTGATTTGGCGAGGATGTAGTGTAGAGGTTTATCCTCTAATATATATGTGAATGCATGATAGGCTTTGGTGGAAATTATAAGGATTGAAGGCTACTGATAAGTACTGAATGTGACACATTTAATCCCCTTAATTTACATATGTTAAGCTCTTAGTTTTATATAGTTTGATGTTTTGTATTGTTTTTGTGTTTTCTTGTATTTTACAGGTTTTGGAAGAAAATCCATCAATTTCAAGATAATAATGAAGTCAAATCCATCAATTCCAAGATAATAATGAAGTTGGCCAACTCACTTTTGGAAAGAATCAAAAAGCCAAATCAAATTTGACTTTAAGAAAAAGGGAAGCCGGCCAAATCTTTTATTTTTGAAAGAATCCAGAATGAGGATGTCTCATTGTTTTGGTCATACCTTTCTCCTCAGGAATCAGATTGTAATGAAATTTATGGCGTTGGAAAGCTAACAAAAAATGAAAAAATTATGTTAGAAATAAAGTTTTCCTAATTTGGACTTTCGCTATGCCAAAATCGTCCCGTAATAAATGACCGCAAATCTGGATGATTCTATTCCGATTTCCGGTTTCTACCATGATTACTTCCTAATTTGACCCAAGAGACGATTTTCTAGAATTACAAAGGCTCTAGGGCTTGTTTGCTCCCTATAAATAGACCCATAAGGTTCATGAGAAGGGTGTCCTGGGGTGTGCGTTCTTGGAGGCCTGACAAGTTGAAGAGGAGAATACCATGGCAGGAGGTCATCCCAGCATTACGATGAGCGGTTAAATTTCTAATAGGGTGTTGATGTAGCCCTTTCCAAGTAACGGTGATTTGATTGTATTTTAGTTTGGAATTTTCTATATGCATGATGGTTGTATAACTGTGAGAATTGATCTTAATGTTTACATTCAATCACTATGAATTACTTATCTTGTCTTAGAAAGTCTTTTGTATTGATTGAACTCAATCATTCATATTTCCTGTGATTATGTGAATGATTGTTATACAACGGTTTTAATTGACATATGATCAAGAGGGTTAGGTAGGCCATACCTTAGGGAAGACGGATTGTACTACACCCTAACTTAGTGTAATTTAGGTAGACAGTCCGTGCCAACCGAAAATGGGTTATGCTATTCCATTGATTGTGTGTAAATCCTATTAAAGACATAGCTAGTCCATACCTAGGAAAGACGGGTCGTACCGCATCTTAGTGGTTAGGTGGACGGTCCGTGCCAACCGAAGATGAATTATACTTATTCTTTAGAGGTACTTTCTTGACTACTCGAGTGAGACGAGCCCTATATCATGCATTATACAAATTTTTCTTGTTAATTTATGATCGACCATTGTTATGCGGTGAGTGGTGAAATCAACCCTCTATTCTTTATCTCATCACTATCCTTTAAATTTATGTCTTTTTACTTTTATATTTATTTTTAAAAAACAAAAATCAAAAGCCTTTTTAATTAAGTTATATTTAATCTTGAAAAGCTTGATAACCATACCCCGCAGTCCTTGAGGTTCGACACCCTCTCTATAGCCTTATCCTACAAGGATTCGTCCTATTGCGAGTGGTTTATTTATTATTGATATATTTGGTAACAAAAGACCGCAATCAGCTACCTTCTAACATCTCTGTCACTTTACCCATTGATGGTCAATTTGAATTGAAGGACTGGTTTGAGTGCACCATAAACTCATCATTACCATATTTTTTTATTGTGTCTTCTTCCTCCTCTATTATATCTCCCAAAGTTACAAAATTTTTACCCTGTTCAAGTTTGCTATAACCTAGAAGAGTGACTATATTAACATGAGATGTTCTACTAAAGCTAGCCACTTCGTTGATAAATTCTTCTCCATTACCTTTGGATACGTTCAGGATTTTCACTGCCACCATACACCCATCAGGTAGCTTCCCTTTGTATATAGCACCATATCCTCCTTGTCCTACTTTTTCTTTGAAAGAGTTGGTTAGTTTCTTCAAATTTGAATAAGTATATCGCTTTGGGGCTATCAATGCATATCTCTTTTATGATTTATGGGTTAAAAGCGAGTGAAATTCACCATAGCCAAACACAGTGACAGAAAAAAAAAAAAAAAAAAAAAAAAATGGTCTCACATTTTTTGTATAGGTGAACGATCCCACGCAAGAAAAAGAACAATTGCAATCAAGAGGAATGTTGGAGCTCATTCTAGTATCATTTTGTGGTCTTTTTATGCTGATATGGCACCTGGTATTTTTTAATAAAAATAGGAGAGAGAAATCAAGCTGTAGTTTTCCTTTATTAAAAATAATGTGTCATGTTAGCATAGAAGGACTCTAAATAGACACTAGAAAGAGGTCTAACATTTTTCTTGCAATCAATCTCTAAATATCCATGAGTTAGACTGCGGAATACAATAGTCTAACCCTATGCGTGTAAGCTTAGAGAAATGTCTTTCACCACATCGTATAGGATATGGTGTACGTAACATTTTCATGGAAAGTTTGTCTCCGTTATTAAATTCATCTTTTTGTCTAATTCCATAAAAATCTATCTTTCTTTCTCTTTTTTCTTTCCTTTTTTTTTTAAAAAAAAAATTAATAATTATTATGGAATTTATATGTAATTATAATTATAACATTTTTAAAAAATGAAAAAGAAAAAAAGAAAATCAAAGAGTGACTTGGCCACTCCTTAACATAGGGTGGAGCCATCCCCAACTGCAGCCACCCCCACAAACAAAGGGGGCGGAGCCAACCTTGCTAATGCTGGCCACTCTCTCCTGCGCGCCTTTCATAACTGAACACAAAATTGAAATCTTCTCTGCACGTTTTGACCGATTTGTCTCAATGTAAAATTGTATGAGAAATACTCTACTTCCCAATTTTTTTCTCCAAAATTGGTTCCCAAGTGATGTGTCATTATCTCATGAGATGGTAACACATTTTTCAAAATAATAAATCTTATCTATGATTGACACATCATTTAGAAATTAACTTTTGGAAAAATAAAAAAATAAATTGGTAAGTGTAACACTTCTGAAATTGTTTATATAAAACATTGTGTAAGCAAGCAAAACATGCACAACATTAAGATCATCTATTATTCTTTGAATTTGAGATACAATTGCACCTATTTTAAATGTTGGATTTTTATGACTATGAAGTCATGGTAGAATCTTGAGGTGACCTGATAAGTGAATCCAAGAAAGGCTTTGGTGGAAATGGTAAGGATTGAAGGGTTCCTTCTAACATCTCTATCACCTTACCCATTGATGGCCGATCTGAAGGACTGGTCTGAATACACCACAAACTAACTATAATCATCTTTTTTATTGTCTCTTCTTCTACCTCTTCTGTTATTTCCTCAAAAGTGGTAGAATTTTTGTCCTGTTCAAGTTTCGTATAAATCCAGTGTGGAAAATATGTCTCACTGGTATGAGACAGTCCACCATCAAAATTTTTCCTTCCTCCAACCATTTCAAGAACCAACATTCCGAAGATGTAAATGTCAGACTTGTGAGAGACTCCACCAAAGTTCCGACTAAATACTTCGGGTGCAATGAAACCTACAGTTCCTCTCATGCCTGTCATTGACACAATACTCTCTTCTGTTTTGCATAGTTTAGCAATGCCAAAATCAGAGATTTTGGGACATAAATCCTCATCCAAAATTACATTGTGTGGTTTTATCTCAAAATGTAGGATCCTTGTGTTACATCCACGGTGCAAATATTCTAGTCCTCGAGCAGTGCCAACCACAATTTGGAACATAGTGTTGCTGTCCAAGTGATGATTTGTAATTGGAGGTCCTTTATCATATATGAACTTATCAAGAGATCCATAAGGCATGAATTCATAGATTAGAGCTCTTTTAGTCCTCTCGTATTAGAAACCTAAAAGAGTGACTATATTAACATGGGATGTTTTACTAATGCTAGCCACTTTCTTGATAAATTCTTCTCCATTACCTTTGGACGCGCTCAGAATTTTCACTGCCACCATACGCCCATCAGGTAGCTTCCCTTTGTATACAACACCATATCCTCATTGTCCTACTTTTCCTTTGAATGAGTTGGCCAATTTCTTCGCATCTGAGTAAATATATCGCTTTGGGGCTATTGATCCGTACTTCTTTACGAATTCCTCATCAATGGTTTGAAAGTTATTTGCACCACTTTTACAGCAGACCATTGCGTAACTTGAGAAGTGCCTTCTCTTAACGCTGTAGATAATCACAAAAGAGATTACTACAAACCCAGCCACAGCTCCAGAAATGCCTGCTTGCAAAGGATGGTCTTAATCAGTCACGTATTTCAATATTAAAGCACAGAAAGAAGAATATAAATAAAATAATGTATTGCATAAATGGTACTCGATCTCTTCTGAAACATACAGAAAGATATATATAACGCCTTTTGATCATTATATGCATGGAGCAAGAAAGAAAGAAGGAAACTAGAATATTAATCCTCATACCAATTGCAATTTTCAGCAACGGATTGCGCTTCGAAAATGGCCGTGCTGCATGCAACAAGAACACAAAGTTAGAGTTTTTTTATTTTTTTCGTACTTACATGATGATCACATTGTTACGACTAAAAATGAATTGCAACCCTGACCAGCAAGTTCAAAAGTCAATATTACCAAGCTTACTTATAATTAACCCCTTATAAGGACATGCTCGCATATAGACACCAACTATATATATCATAGGAAAGTTGAGTTCATTACGAGAAAATCAACAACAATATAAACAATTCAAGCACTAAAAAAATAACGAAAGAAATATTCAAAATTATAAAGCTAGAACAAAAGACCCAAACCTCGGAAATAATTACCATATGGCCCAAATTCTATAGAAGATGGTGCTGGCGCAATGAACTGAGTTGGAGACAGCGCTTGGAGGGCATTTGAAGGAGAGGGCGGAAAAGCTGAGACACAAATAACCAAAAAAAAAAAAAATCAATAAAAAAGAAAGATAAATAAATTTATAATCTAGTTTTGAAAATAACAATTAGGATAACTACTGCTTGAAAGACTTGAAAGGCCCACAGTTGAAGGTCGGGGCGCATTTGAAAGAGAGGGCGGTGATGTCATTGGAAGGGAACGACGTTGTTGCATGTGACAGCGACGGAGAAGAAGAGGAGAACAGAGATGAAGATCGCCAGATGGAAGGCAATTAGGGGCATCAGATAGGAGTGGTAGTGAGGGGTTGGAGGAGTGAGAAGGCATGGATGAGGTAATACCGTAAGAGTATTCACAATGGCTTCTTTATTGCCAATTTCATTCTTTACATATAGAGAAAATGTAAAAAAAAAAATCACAAAAAGCCACCCATAGGTATCCTATCAATTCCCTGAGAATGCTATTGTGGGGTGTTTTTAAATAAGAAAGAAAAAAGTAATTTTATTTCCTAAATTTATGAAAAATCAAAAGAAAATTATTATTGTAAATGTTCTAATAATGGTCGCGGCAGTGAGCGAGGACTGCGTAGGCTGCTTCGAACAAGGCTGGCTTTGGTTCACTCTTGGACAGTTGGACTGTGTGAACCAGCTTTTGATATTGGAGGCCGTCTAGAAAGTAGAAAGTAGAATTGTAGAAACCTGTTGTGGATTTTTTCTTTCATCTTTCTTTTTTTAATCTCCATAAATCTTTCTCAAAATTTTAGGATATATATAATTTTAGGATATATATATATATATTGTAACGATCCCGGTATTCCTTTAGGGAGATTTATGTACTTTCAATAGCCATGGACAATTATTTTATTTTAAGAGAACAATTTTTTTTTAATTTCATTAATTTCTCAAACTATTGATCAATGAATAATTAATTGTCAAAGAAAAATTTTAGAAGCTACATTTGAAGAATTTTAATACGGTCTCACAACTTAATATTTTTCTCAAATCTATAAAGAAACAATATTTATTTTAAATAGAGATTTCGGACATTTACGGAATTTTACCCATTATTATGATTTTATTTTGAGTATATTAAAATACCCCCTCATTGCATCTAAACCCTAATTGCCAAAACCCTAGCCTTATAAATATTCCCCTTAGCCGTCAGCCTCTCTTATTCTCTCATAAATCTCTCAACCATCTCTCTCTCTCTCTCTCTCAAGAAATTTTTGCAACCTTTGTCTCCCTCAAAAACACTGCAGGTATGTCAACATCTCACCATGTATTACTGTCCTTTTGCTTCTTTTTTCTCTGTTTACCGTAGCCTTCACATCATGATTAGCCTTGATTATTTTCTTCTTTACCTTTGGTTATTTCTGTTGGACAGCATGGTCTCCATGTCTGTGCCTTAATTTCTCTTTTATTTTTGTTTGTTTTCCTTCTTCAGTTTAGTACAACATAGCAGATTTTTTTTGCGTAATTATTTTTTCCTGTTTTGTACTACAGCCGAGTGCCATCTTGAAGTTACTGGATTGTGTTTTGTTTTCTCTTTCTTTTTTTTTTCTTTTTTTTTTCTCTCTCCTGCCAACCCTTTAGCCGTCACAATTGTTTGTGTTATTTTATATTTTTGGTCCTCTTGTTTCTCCCCTGGAAACAGCCATATCACCATAGCAACTTGCTTTCATTTCATTTTATTTTTATTCTTTTCTTTTGTTCCTACTTTCTTGATATCAAGTCAATGGATTGAATTTCTTTTTGTTCCTTTCCTTTCTTTTCTAAGCCATAGTACCGTAGCAGGTATTGTCATAGCCTTGTGTCATCAAGTCTTGGCCCTTTTGGCTTCCATGCCCTTCCTCTATGGTTAGCCGTATCAAACTTACCCGGACCTATTTGTTTCCCTTTTTGTTTATGTTTTGTAAGTAGTCGTAGCAGCTCATAAGATTTATTTGTTTCTTTTCCTTACTTTTCTAACCCCAAAGCTCCTTAGCAGATCTATGTAATTTGTTTTCCTTTCTTTTGGGTTCTTTTCTCTTATCTGTAGCCGGCATGTAGTATTTGTCTAATTTTTTTTCTTCTTTTCCTTGTAACCTGCTACAGCCGAGAAACATACATAGTTATTCCTTATTTATTTTTCTGCTTCTATCTCCTAACCATTGCAGGTCAAGGGTTGGATAATTTTGTCGATCATTTTCCTTTTCTGTCCCTTTCCTTCCTCTCTCTTACATGTAGTTGATAATTTCCTATTGTAGTTTTATGGAGCTATTTTAACAACCAATAATATTCAGTATCTTATTATATTTCTTTTCTGATTTTTTTTTTTTTTTACTTGAACGATTTATATCATTTCAAGAACATTTTTCACTGTGAACTGATATCATATTTTATATATGAATATGACATATATAAGAGTTTTCAGGAAACCCAAAATATGTACACACAAATACGGTTTAATAATTTCCTAATAATAATAATACACCTATAATCATGCTATAGGTAGAGATTGAAAAGCCGGGATGCGTTAAATCCGATTTCATTTAGGATGTGTATTCTAGCCTAAGGCTGACATAGTTAAGTGTTATCGATTCAGGTGTCTGATATTTCAGATCAGTCTTTGAGTAGCAGTATCGAGGTAAAGGATCCTCTACCCCTTCTAAAATTATTTTGTTGTCATTATTTTATCCATTGATTCTAACATATTTACGAATAATTGTTCTCGTTTTGTGTTTCAAATTTATATTGATGCATGAAGGACTGTTTTAAAAATAGTTTTGAAATGAAAGTTGTTGATATAAATGTTATTCTTGATATCAGCAGTTTTAAGAGAAGCTTTAGTTATAAAGGATTTTTTAATTACAGTAAATTACTTAGTTGATTCCCGAGACGGGAAGTTACAGCTTTTTTGAAATTAATGAGAAAATGAGAGTAAAAAACCTTCTCATACGTTGCCTCAAGAGTTACCAAGCACAGTAAAAGAAATAAGCATAAATTATGAGGAGAAAGATTTTTATATAGATGAGGCACGTGTGTGGAGGAGATTATTATTTTGGCCTCAGAGATATTCACAGATATTTACAGAGTTTAAGCTCGGTACCATTGCTTGGATGGAAGCGCAACCGCTGAAGGACTTAGAGAAGGCGGAATCCATCTCTATGTCATGCTAAGTGCACTTCAATTAATTAGCTGACGGGGCAGGCCTGTAGTCACAGTTTACCTACCTGAGGTCGCAGTAGACCGCGCAACCCTAGTACACAGGGCGTAATAGTGTACATAGGCCCTAAATATGAGAAGTTCTGTGACGACCCCTCTTTTTTTTTATTTTTTTGAAAACATACAAACGGATCTTCACAGTGGCACGACTATGTGTCGCTCAGCCAACATAACGTACACGTTTCATAACATATACCTGATATTCAGAATTACATCTAACACAGCGGAATATAAATATCAATGTGCAGCGGAACACATATCAATAGCGGAATTACATCTAATACATCACTGTTATCAATAACAAGAGCCATTTACAAGTCTATTTATTTAAGGCTTATAAAACACATTACATTAACTACATATTGAAATATAGGCTCAACAAATACATATGCCACGAGCCATAAATAAAATACCCAAATGCGGACTACCCATGAGTCCATGACTTATGATTGTCGCGATGTGCTCCAATCATAGCATCACATACGCTAGGTGGATGACTCAGTATCTATATCCGCAAAACTTGCAACCAAAGTATAAACGTCTGTACGGTTGCGGGGGTTGCCGCATCCGTACAGGTGGAATTATGAGCTCACCGCCTTAGCATAAATAAATACACTAAGACCTCAAAGGTATACTATTCACTGAGTTTTCGCAAAGAACCAACTTTTCTTTTCTAGTCATGCGTATACTATAACAGCCACCAATTTTATAAACTTTTGTTTGAAAACTCTCATAGCTGATATAGCAAACACCGACTAATAGAAAACATTTAAAGCATACTACACAGCTGAACATATACGTAGAAGTTCCATTGCTGGAAACAACTACATACATTCTCACCTACTATAATGCTCTTACGATTGATGACTAAATGTTTTTAAATCAATTATGCAGATTATCATAAAAACAACTATAGGAGACCTGTAAAAGCATACACTATATATCAAATCATGAAACATCACATTCATAAAAATAATGCTATACATGCCCAATTGCAAACCCGATTCTCAACCTATACCGAAGGGGATACATGCCTATTAGTCTTTAATCCTTTGCCATAGGGGATGCTAGCCCATTAGTCTTTAATCCTATGTCATAGGGGATGCTAGCCCATTGGGCTTTATTTCTATGACATAGGGGATGCAAGCCCATTGGTCTTTAATCCTATGCCATAGGGAATGCTAGCCCATTGGTCTTTAATCATATGCCCAAGGGGATGCGAGCCCATTGGTCTTTAATCCTATGTTATAGGGGATGCTAGCCCATTGGTCTTTAATCATATGCCCAAGGGGATGTGAGCCCATTGATCTTTAATCCTATGCCATAGGGGATGCTAGCTCATTGATCTTTAATCATATGCCAAAAGGGATGCGAGCCCATTGGTCTTTAATCCTATGTCATAGAGGATACAAGCCCATTGGTCTTTAATCCTATGCCGTAGGGGATGTTAGCCCATTGGTCTTCAATCCTATGCCATAGGGGATGCCCATTGGTCTTTATTCCTATGCTCAAAACCATATAACTTTGCTTTTTAAGAACTATGACTTTTAACACATGTTTTCTTTATAAATCCATAAACAATTTAACATATCATTTATTAGACAATTTGCATAACTTAAATCTTCAACTTATACTCACTCTAAAATCACATATCATATTCGTATTTCAAAACATCATCATAATCTAAATATACTTAAAAGTACTCAAATCATCCAAAACATATCATAATCAACATACAGTTGGTTCAGGTTTGTAAAACAATATATATTTTGCAATTCATCATATATAAAAATAAAACTTCTCAGTGAGTAAAATACTCACATTAGCTGTGCGGATATTAAGCACTAGGTTTCCTAGACACCACCCTGTTGCACATTATTGACAACTTCTAATATTAAACTCACATTTAACTCTTAAATTGCTCAAGAGCTAGCCCATGGAAAATCCATAATATTTTAAGAGTTCCAAATACCTTCCCATAAATCTTAAACACTAACTAAAACTCAAACAATACTAACCAAAAGTATTTACTAAGGGTTAGATATTAAAATCACCATTTAATTATTTAGTCATAATATTAATTACTAACCCGTAATTAATTTCACTAACTCATACATTATTTTCACTAACACTTTTATAATAATATTAGCCCTAAAATTATATGCAATAATCTCTAGATTATTTCTCACTAACATTTTCTCAATATCATTTACTCTAATATTATGTTCATAAATATTTTTACATCAATTACTAACATATTAATCTAATTTAGCTATCTAAATTTTAATTACTTAAAACTCCCAAATTAATTTAAACCATCAAATTAGGGTTTCCAAAATTAATCCATAATTTATAAAACACTAACTTAATCACAACAAATATTAATCTCATTAACATAAACACTAATATATTTAAAATAACATTAACCCATAAATTATGAATTAAATGAACTTACCCAAATAATACCCGGTGTTTGGGGAATCTTTGCAAGCTCCAAATAACACAAAGCCTAAAGAAAACACTATATCAAACTCATATTTTGCTAGATTTAACCAAAAATCTCAAAATATGAATTTAACTATTTACCTCAAAACGATCTGTAGAAACGTAGATCGAGTCTCGTAGATCACGTTTCCAAAATTGAATTTGAGTTTAGACGGTTAGATCTTCGTAGATCACAATTTTTCTATAAAAAACATTAAAAGAAAATCCTTCCCCTTCTTTCTTTTTCTCTCTCGGGTCAGATGACCATTTTCCTCTCTTTGTATGTTTCTTTTTATCTCTCAAGTCACACTTTACTCTTTTTTTTTTCTTTTTTTTTTCATTGAAGGGCACATGGCCCTTCATTTCTTAACTAAAACGGGGCGCATCAGCGCCTCACCAACTTCTTCTTTTTTATTTTTTTTATTTTTTATTTTATTTAAATTCTTTTCATTGAAGGGCCATCTTCATTTAGAGGCCTGCTAGACAGGGGACACTCATCCGTCCCCTGTCATCCTCTTTTATTTAAAAAAATATGTTTTTATTAAAAAGTTGCCTCTGATGTCACATCAGAGACAACTTTTTAATAAACATCCATTTTTTTATTATCAATGAGTGCTGGGGGCCGAATGAGTGTCCCCAGCAATCATTTCCGCTTCATTTATCATGCGCCCCAATGGGGGCGCATGCCCCTTTTTCTTTTTGGTGGTATGGGTCGCAAGCCGCCCCACATCACATTATTATTATTTTTTTATTATTTTATTTTCTTTTATTTTCTTTATCTTTTCTATTTCCTTTTATTTCTTTTATTCTATTTTTTGTTCTTTTCTTTGGACTTTTAAAAATATTATTTTACATTTTCTTTTCTTGACTATCATTTACGAGCTCATAGGATAAATTTTGTTTTATTTTACCACATTAAATAGACTTATTTTTATTTAATCCTGATAAATTCAATTTATAAACTTTAGTCTTTTAAAAATATTCTCTTGCATTTTAAATACAGTTAGTGCCATGTCAACATTTTTGTTTATAATAATATTTTTGTTATTTTTATTAAAAAAGAAAATCTAAAAAAAAAATTAAAAAAAAAACCCCACAACTTTATCTTCTTCAACCTCTTGAAGCCTCCATCCAATGGTGGATCGAGGTCCATTTGCAGGCCAAAACCGTTCCAAACCGCAGAAACCAACAACCACAATTGCATAACTCCAGCTAAAAATTTGTTTCCAAGAAGAAAAGTTTCAGAGCCATGTTCGCCTTTCGCTTCTGCCAACCCCTACGGACGAAATTGCCCTCCTGCGTCTCCAATCTTGCCTTTGGATCCCTTCCACTAGTTCAAACAGAAGAGGTAAGGCTCAAAGAGAAACAAGAATAAGAAAAAAAAGAAGATGATCGACAATGATGTAGAACAAGCACATAGAACTCTTTCCCTAAGCTGGTCTTCTCAGAATATGAGTTTTGGTGGGTGGTGGTATAGTAGCAACAAAGAAGAAGAGGAAGAGGGAAGAGAGGACGAGACCGACACCCTTTTCTCTTCTTCCGATTCATCTGAGACAACTCAAATTATTTTAGACCCGCATCAAGTGGAATGCTGAGCTACAAAAATCAAGCTCCATCTTGGTCCAAGAAGTGGCTAATCACCAGGGCAGGTGTTGGTTTATTTTTAATAGCTTATAACCCGCGCGCTATGCGCAAGATTCTTCATTATAATTTAGTTTCAGAATTTAAGCATATTTTTATCTTACATTTTACTATAGGTTAAAAAATGCTTGTAAAAAAAAAATTATTACACGTCTTTTAATAAAAAGACAATAAAGGTTAAGACTCTTAATTTTATTTTAATCTAAAAAAAAAGTAAAAAAAAAAAAAAAAACCATTTAAACATTCAAATATATTAAAAAAAATAAGACTCTTAATTTTATTTTAATCCACATAAATTTAAACATGTTAAAATCTTTGTTCCTATATCAGTAGTTTAAAATGAAAAGAAGAATAAAAAATTAAAAAAAAAAAAAAAAAAAAGCAAGAAGAAAACCTATAGATTATGATTTTCAAAGCATTAATTAAAAAAATTAGCAGAAGTCTCTAATATTATTGGTGTGATACATATTACATTTCGATGTAAATAAAACTCATATAATTCTGAACATTCTAAATAAAATATATAGCAAACTAAACAAAATGGCTAAAAATTGAGTAAATCATACAAACGAAAACAAAAATATTTCATAAAACATTTAAATGAACTAAAAAATAAGATACTTAATTTTAGTTTAATCCATATAAATTAAAACTTGTTAAAATTTTTGTAACCATATGAATAGTTTATAACGAAAAAGAAGTATAAAGAAAAAAAAAATAGCAAGAAGAAAACATGGATTAATCTAATTATCAAAGAATTAATAAAAAATTACCAGAAATCTATAATATTGTTAGTGTGATACCTATTATATTTAAATACAAATAAAACCCAAGTAATTATAAACATTCAAAAAAAATACTGAACAAACTAAACAAAATGTTTTTTTACGAATACAAAATAAAACAAAATCTTTCATTATAAATTTAACACAATCAAATAAATCCTCACAACATAAAAAAAAAAAAAAAAAAAAAAAAAAAAAAAAAAAAAAAAAATAGCAAGAAGAAAACATGGTTTAATCTAATTATCAAATAATTAATAAAAAATTAGAAGGAATCTATGATATTGTTAGTGTGATATCTATTATATTTAAATACAAATAAAACCCAAGTAATTATAAACATTCAAAAAAATACTGAACAAACTAAACAAAATATTTTTTTACGAATACACAAAATAAAACAAAATATTTCATTATAAATTTAATGCAATCAAATAAATCCTCACAACATGTTCAATGCTTAATATCTCTTTGGTGTTTCAAACATATTTATATTCCTTTTATGCACAACAATCAAATAAATTTTTGTCTTGTTTTGCTTTTATAAACATAAAAACACTTTTGAAAAATGGCTAAAAATGGAGTTAATCACATAAATGAAAAAAAAATAAAATTCTGAAAAACATAAGTATTTATCTTAGTTTAATCCATATACATTAAAACATGTTTAAATCTTTGTTCCCATATGTATACATGGTTTAAAATGATAAGTATAAAGAAAAAAAAAAAAAAGAATACATAGTTTAATCTAAATATCAAAGCATTAATACAAAATTAGTAGGAATCTTTTTGTGGTACCTATTATATTTCAATACAAATAAAACACAAATAATTTTGAATATTAGCGAAAAAAAAATGCATAAAACACAAGTCCTTCAACCTCCACAAAACCAAAAGCAAAAAGAAAGCAAAGCCCTTTAAAAATAAAAAATTATGTACTTCAACATTCTTTTCTTCTCTTAAATGTTGCTGCTGAATGTTATTGATTTCACAATTCAAGATGTTTCAAACCCTAAAGAGAGAGAGGTATAAATAACCAATCTAATAGAGTAATATAACTTTTTAGCTTACTTGTATGGTTTCTTTAGAATTAATGCATGCAATACCTATATGTTCAATTATGGGTAGTTGATGTAGTACATTCTTAGTTTTAATTTTTGTCTTTTTATAATTTTGGAAAGTTAAATTCTGAAACCATAATATTGTACATTAAAATTTTAAATTTAATGAAATCTCATATATGGAAAAAAATTTAAAATAAAATTTTGGAAAAAAAAAAAAAAAAATCTAACCACTTAGAATTAATGCATGTTTTTAATTTTTTTTTTTAATTTGTTTTTTTTAAAAAAAAAAAAAAAAAAAATCTCTCACAACTTAATATGGCTATAATGACACTTAATGATATAATGCGAAAAAAATCCTTATTTTGGTCTCATGAAGATTAACACCCATGATATTTTTTATTAAAGCACAATAAATTATTAAAATCTTGAAAAAAACCGGTACGTTCAGCCTTTAAAATTCACCGGTTTTTTTTTTTATACTTAAAAAGTTGGTTCAGTGTTTAAAAATGATGGGTTCACGCCACGTGTCATAATTCTCCATTGTACACAGAACATTGCATGAATATATAAATCACATAAAATTTTACCATCAAAAGAACCATAATTTTAGTTTTAATCTATATAAATTAAAACATTTAAAATATTCTCATATGTGTAGTTTAAAATGGAAAGAAGTGTAAAGAAAAAAAAAATTAATAAGAGAAAAACTTGGATTTTGATTATTAAAGCATTAATAGTATGATTAATAGTAGGAATCTATGATATTGTTAGTGTGATATGTACTTATTATGTTTCAATAAAAATAAAATCCATATAATTTTGAACACTAAAAAAAAAAAAATTTCAAATTTAATGCTTAATTAATTAACTCTTCAATGTTTTAAAAAGCATTTCTATTCTTTCTGTGTACAATAATTAAATAAAATTTTGCATTTTTTTTTTTTTTTTTTTTTTGGCCGAAACCAGACCTTGTCTCGTACGTCTTTTCACAACTATAGACTTTTCATCTTAAAAAAAAAAAAAAACACTTTCCGGACAGCTTTGGTAATAGGGACTCATGTAGGTTAGCTTTTGAATCTAAAGTTATAATGACATAAATACACCAACAAACCTTTTCTTTCAAACTTTCTTTTATCAAAATAATAATAATAATAATTAAAAAAAAAAATCAAGAGCATTAACAGTAAATCCTCGTTTTCTTTTTCTTTTGGCTTGCTAGTGAGAGTTAATTTTTTACAGTAAATAATTTATGGCAGTTTTTGTTCTAGAAAAGCTCTTTTCAGCGAAGAAATTTCAATGGAAGGCTTAGCTTCTAGATTTCTCAAAAGAATTACTTTTTCCCCCTAGCAGTCGTTTTTGAGTGCAAGACTCTCAAAGAGTGACACGGGCTGTGCCGTGCAAGAAAACACCTGGAGTCAAAAGTTAATGGACCCTAGTTATATTTACTTATTTATACCATGCCCATTATATAATTTATTCAGAACCATGCAATGGGTTCTAAAAGGCTATATGATTCATAATGTTGATCAAGGATTAGGGAGAAACTAGGTTATATTTAAATTTAAGGCTGTCTAAGAAATTTTGATTCCTTTCCCACTATTGTTGGTCAAAGATCAACTTCAAGTAGGGCTCTCAGGCTTTGACATATGAAATTAGCATATTAAAGTTAAGGAGTTTTACTCATTTAATTAAGTGAATCGGGTGAAAGTTAACTTATATAGTCTTAAGAGCATCCGCATCAAACTCTCCATTTTGAAGTTTTCACCAAATATTAGAGAAACTTCTCAAAAACCTCCCATTGAGCTCTCTATTATTTCTCCAAACTAACTCTTATCAGAAACTCTCTCTAAATTTAACCCCATTTGCTCTTACGCCATTCACTTTAATATCATTTTTTTTTTCTCTTCCCGCGCGTCTTCACTTTTCCTCCACGCCTTCAAGCTTCTGCATTACCTCTCTCTGGCGCGATGTCTTTTAGCTCCGTGGAGGACAGTTGCTGAAACAAAGGACTCTGTGGATTGGCAGACGGCGTTGTTGCTTGGAGAATGAGTGGGAAGAGAGAACTTGTCACGGGTTGATTCCTCATAAGGCAAGGAATGCGGTTATTAAGCAAGGAAGCTAAAACTAAAGTGAAGGGAAGAAACAAACTAAAGTGAAGACTAAGCAAGAGAAGAAGTTCAGGAAGTCTTGAAGGTTTTGGAGATAAGGTCACTACATCATCTTCAGTATACGTGGCGGCTTTTGGATGGAGTTGAGCAGTTTGTGTTTTACAGCTAGAGGTCGGTTTAGTTTTTTGTTTTGGTAAATAGGCCGGTTCAGTGGTATAGTGTAATTTTGAGATTGTGGTTATGTGCGTAGATAATTGTAGAGGGATTGATTTTGGTAGGAAAATTTGATGTTCATACAGTTAAATTGGTTGGTGTCAAAATTAATAAAAAATAATATATAATTAAAATAGAGAAATATTTAGAGAGTTTGATGTAGAAAATGTTTTAAAAGTGAGAGATAAAATCAAAAAAGTAGATTGTTTCGGTTAAATTGGAGAAAATTTTGGAGAGCTTGATGAGGATGCTCTAAGTTATACCCATGTCTTGACATTATCCCTGAATTCAACAAGTGACTTTAGGGTTGATAATTTTTTACACGAACCCAATACGAAATTAACGAGTTAGGTTTAGATGTTTGATCCGTTTAATTAAATAAGTCGAGTTATGATTGAATTATATAGTATTATATCCATGATTCGATATGATCCGAATCCAACACACGAGTTTAGAATTTACAATTTTTTACACGAATCTAATACGAAATTAGAGAGGAGGACGTCTAACCAATTTAATTAAATGGGTCAGATTATGGTTGACCTACATATATTGTCTTATATTCATATCTTGACACGACTAAAACTTAATACACAAATATGAATTGTAACCCATAATTTCAAATACCTTTGTCATTTTCTACTTTTAGATGAATAGTTTTATTTGTAACTATAACCCATCTAACTTTAAAGATAAATTACACTATACCCTTTTATTCCATCTTTACCTGTATTTTTATTTTTTAAACAAATAAATTAAATAAATTCTAACATGTAAGGGTGGCACAAGGGGTGTACACCCAGCCTTTCTCAACTTTAAACATACCATTAATCTTTTTTTTTTTCTTTCATTTTTTTATAAACCAAATTAAAAAGATACAACAAATGGAGTTGAGCAAGTGACAAGTCATACACACCATTGTTTAATTAATTAGTGGTTCCAGCTAGCTTCTAATTATTCCCATTCATGGCCTTCATTGGATGCCATGGGCCTTTCGTTTGGATGCCATAGCCTTTCGTTTTATTACTATTACCAGATTCAATGCATGCAAGTCTAAATAAAATTTTCTTTTCACAATTTTCTACTTTGAAAATGAAGCAAAAAGATAAACACGAACACAAAAATAGTTTTCACCTTTATGTAATGCCATAATAATTTTTCAAACCAAAAACAAAAAATACCCACCAAAACACTGAATACAAATCATGTTTTAATTTCCCTAACAAACATCCTAACCTCGATTCTTTTTTGTTTTTATCTTTCACTTTCATTTAGTGAACAGCCAAACCGAGATTCTTTTGTCAAAAAGATTCAGTTTCTGATTTTTGAAACCAAATTTGCCCATTGGTGTCATAAATTTTGGCAAATTTTCTTAGATTTCGGAGGTAACCAAAGAAGCTTGGAAAATGATTATCTTCAAAACCATTTAAAATGAATCACTTATACCCAATTTTGACCCTTGAAAAGCTGGATAACATGTCCAGTTATGTCGTCGCAACCAATTGCATACCACATGCAATACTCTTCACCAGTCTAAGAGGAGAGTTGATGTGAATCTATGATACAATGTTTGAAGATCAATAGGGCTTCTTTTTTCTTTCTTTCTGCTGGGGATTATGCCTAACATAACGACCCATCAAATATTCCAGCATCCACAAGGACCACAACAGTATCCTTTTTTACATAGGAGGAATGCCCACTATCAATATTGATGAATTACGTCTTCCTTGTCAGCATGTTCTCTGGAGGTGTGTATTTGCATGCAGGGTAAAAATTAAAGCAGAACTAGAAAATGGGAAATTAACAGCATTACAAAATGAGAACCAACCGATCTAAATTTAGGGAGTCTAATCCTAATCAAATCCCTTTATTTAGGTAATTCAATTCTCATCAAATCCCTTCAACGTATTGGTTACTCTCTAAACTTTACATCATTTTGTATTTAAGGCCATGTTGGAAATTGATGCCAAACATCTCAATTGTATTATTCCATTTTAGGGAAGAATCCGAGCTCACTTGTAAACTTGTGTAATTTTTTAAATGCCTATATTTAGGGGTATATATCCGAATATCCACGCGGTTATTTGCGATATCTGCACCTACATTCACAAAAATGTGGATATCGCATTTTCATTATCCGTATTGTGGTTATTAAGTGCGGTTATTATTCGCTATCCGCAAATAGATAATGAACTTATTTTAAACGCTTTTAAAAATAATTTTTACCAACTTTTAGTCTTTTGGGCTTGTTTTGAAAATATATGCAACACTAAAACTATGTAGAATTGAGAAAAAAAATGAGATGGATACAACCTCTGGTAATTAATGCTCACAAGAAACCCCCCTACGTTTTATTATCCATGATTCAATGAGCATAACAATAAAGCCCGCAAACATAAAAAAAAAAATAAATAAAAAAAAAAAATATATATATATATATATATATATATAAATTGTCTAAATATTACACCTTTATATATAAGTGGAATATATATGTATATATATAAGGAGTATGCGGATACGGTTATTATCCGCATTCACATACCTTAAAACTGTTATCTGCATCCGTACTTGCGGATAGTGATTTTTGCTATCCGCATTCAAATGTACGGATGCGGACGGTTAATATCCGCCCACATGTACATGTATACCCTTGCGGCTATATCTCCTCAGGTTGGCAAAAGGAGATAAAGGTATCTCCAAAAATATAAAGTTCTCTTTGTACAATATTAGACCACAACAAGAATTCTACAGAAAAGGAATAGAAAATGCCTCTATCAAGAGTGAGAACATTCTAACAAAGCAGTGTAATATTGAAACAGTACAAGAGTTTTACATAAAATAGAAAGTACAACCAAAGGATAACAATGCTTTATTGAATAAAAACAACAATTCTCTTTGTCCAACATTCGAGGGCATGGTCTTGCCATTTTTTCACTATTTCAAACACCGTTGAGGAATTTATACTTCATGTCATCCAAAAACTTAAAGAAAGCCCATCTCCAAGCCTTGTTGAATGCTAATGGACCAAAGACAGCCCAAAACCCCACTACAAATCCAAATGGCATGCTAATATAAAACCCCTTCAAGTCGATCCAGCCACTGTCCTCTCTGCCTTCATCGTCAGCATTTGGTGTTGTCTCAAGGGATGGGCCATCTCCAACGCATCTAGAAGTAAGTGGAGGTCCACAAAGATCATGGTTGTTCCCAATGAAACAGAGTGCACTAAAGCTCTGAAGCTGTGTGCCGGAGGGAATTCTACCAGAGAAGTTGTTGTATGATAAGTTTAGATGACTCAAGAATGTTAAACTTGCCATGCTTTGAGGTATTGCACCTGTGAGTTGATTCATCGAGACATCGAGAGACTCCAATAATTTCATGGCATTGATCTTCTCAGGAATCTTTCCATGAAGTTGATTATTGGACAAATTCAAAAATCGTAGGCCGTAAAGACTTGTGAGTTCATCCGGGATTTCTCCAATCAAATTGTTGCTCGAGAGGTCCATGCTTGTGACGAGAGCAAGTATATCTCTATACTCATTCTCTGTTCCCTTTGTTACCAACAATACTGGTTCTCCATATAGTGCCTCTTTTAAGGAAAAATTGCCCTTATCGATAATATCAAGGTTTTGTCCCACCATGGCGCTCAAATTACCAAAGCATCGTGGAATGGGTCCTGTGAATTTGTTTTGTGCCAGATCCATGATTTGAAGCGATTTAAGGTGACAGAACTCATGAGGGATACTGCCATAAAACTTGTTTGAGCGAAGCACGAGAACCCTCAGATTGGCTGAACTATTTCCCGACCAAATGGACAAGCTACCAGACAAATGATTCTCTCTTAGATCTACAATCTTTAGGAGTGTGCAATTTTGTAGGGACAATGGCAAATGTCCAAACAGATTGTTTTTGTTCAAGGTTAGAAACTCAAGCATAGAGAGAGAACCCAAGGAACTCGGTATATTTCCTGTTAGATTATTGCTCCCCAAGTTTAACACCATTAATAGAGAATAGTTCATCCAACAGTCAGGAACTTCTCCAGACAAAAGATTTTTTGAAAGATCAAGAAAATACAGATCTCTCATTATATCATTCTGTTCACAAACGAAGGGAGAAAGAGATCCACGAAATGAGTTATTGGAAAGATCTAAACCCTGAATGCTAGAAGAGATATGGGGGAGAGGGCCAAAGAAGTTGTTTGAACCAAGAAAGATTGATCCTCCACAAGATAAACTTGGAATACTGCCACGAATTTGGTTATGAGAAAGATCCAGAACAAGAAATTGGGAACAGAGGCTCCAAAACCAAGAAGGGATAACACCTGAAATGCTTGTATTAGACAAATTTAAAACTTGAAGATCTTTTTGTGATTGAAGCCATGCAGGAAATCGTGACCCTAGTGTCCATGATTCCATCTCTAAAATTTGAAGTTGAAAAGGAGGAACCCAATTAAAACTTACTTGCAAAGTCAACAAGTTTGAAGAGGCTTCAAGTATTTTCAAATTTGTTAGGTTGGAAAAATGCACGTCAGAAACAAAACTCTCTAAAAAATTGTCAGAGATGTATAACTCTTCAAGATTTGAAAGATGTCCAAGACTTACAGGAATTGTTCCATTAAATTTATTGTGAGAGACAGAAAGTATCCTCAATGAAGATAGATTTTCTATAGACACGGGAATCGGACCAGAAAGCATGTTGGAGTCAAGAAAAAGAAGAGACAGTTTTTTATTCTTTCCCAATTGATTAGGGAAAGTATCTAAAAGTCGATTCCAAGACAAATCTAAAAACTCCATATTTTTTACTGTGCATGCAGAAGAATTTCCCAAGAGTTCATACACACCTCCCCCAAGTTTGTTGTGAGATAAATCCAAATGTTGCAGATTACACAAATTTCCCAAGGATCTTGGCAATTTTCCTTCAAGGCCATTGTTTGACAGGTCAAGATATATCAGTTGGGAAAGGGAAGAATTTCCCAAGAGTTCATACACACCTCCCCCAAGTTTGTTGTGAGATAAATCCAAATTTTGCAGATTACACAAATTTCCCAAGGATCTTGGTAATTTTCCTTCAAGGCCATTGTTTGAGAGGTCAAGAGATATCAGTTGGGAAAGGGATCCAATGGCACTAGGAAGTACACCTTGAATGTTATTATATGCAAACTCAAGTCTTTCAAGAGTACTTATATTGCATAACAAGTTAAGTATTGTGGAAGAGAGGTTGTGATTGACTGAAAGATCAAGCACAGAGAGAGATGAAAAATTAACATAAGGAATAGGATCATACTTATCAAGTTCACAACTAGACAAGAGTAATTGTGATAGAGAAGGGAGCAAGTTCATCACCTGTAACCAGTTAGATGCTTTACTAAGATTGACGAAACTCATGTCGAGGAATTCCAACAAAGAAAGATGAGATAACCATTCAAGGTTATCAACGTGCAGGAGGGAACCTTGAATGCCAAGATAATGCAAGTTGGAGAGATTTGCCAGCTGATGAGGAATTGTACCCACGAAACCCGCACAAGATAAACTTAGATATCTTAAATTCCCAAGGTAACCAAAGAAGCTTGGAATATGGGAATCTGCAAAATGATTCTCACTTAGGTCCAGATAGCGAAGATGCTTTAATTCCAAGAGAGAATCACTTATCACCCCACCCAACTGTGACTGGCTAAAAGCTTCATGTGCAGTACCACTATCATATGGATTTCTAAGATTTAGATGGATGACATGCCCAGTTATGTTGTCACAACCAATTCCTTTCCACACACAACACTCGTGGCCAATCCAAGATGAGAGCTGGTTCGAACGGTCTATGATACCTTGTTTGAAGGTGAGGAGGGCTTCTCTTTCTCTTTCTCTGCAAAGCACATTTGGATTTCCACGAGCATATGTAAACATGCATATGATAGTAGCGAAGGAAAGATAGCAATGCACAAGGACCACCACAAAATTGGTCTTCCTGTCCATAACCGTTGCCATTGTACAACGAAAAGAAAATATTGCGAAAATGAGTTGTTATCTTCAAAAGGTGAGAGCACAGTACATATATGAGACCCTTTTAAGTAATTGAGGTGAGGAATATTCCTCCTGACGTAGAAGACAGAAAAGTTTCTTCAAGTCGATGTCTCGATGCTAAATAGAAAGACAAAAATACGAGACTCTGCAGTACTAAATGGTTCACCAATGAATCTAATATGACAAATTCCACATGCCTTTGAATGCATGACTTGAACAAGTGAAGTCAATGCATAAAGGTCGAGTCGATGATAAATAGGAAGACAAGACAAATACGAGAGACTCTGCAGTCCATGCTTCAACCAATAATATATATCAAGAGGTAGCCGCCTCTGTTGAAGTCTTTGGACTTGGAGGTCTCAATTTCCAAACAGACTGAACCAATCAATATCCATCATTAAACTTGGTGGGCTTGCCACTAGGAATCTCCACTGATTTAAGCAATGACGTACATGATGTTCATTGCATAAAGGTTACAAAAAATAATAATAATAATAAAGAAGGGAAAATTGGAGAGGGGGTTAAGAGGATTTGTGGTCAAGAAATGATGCTTCGATGAAGAAAGTGAAGTAGGTCCATCTAACACTACTTTTTTTATTTGCAGAAGAAACATTTTTTAAACCAAAAAAAAAAAATATCAATAATGAGCAATAATAGGCAAAATCAGAATTAATTTTTATTCCTTGACTGAAGGAAAAATTAAGAAAATTAGTTTAGCGGTTCCTAATTTAGCTTGTAAATAAAGAGTAGTTATATTCTATTACTATGTACCATAAAAACAATTTTATAAGATGCCTCTAATCTGAAGGCCTGAAGAGTACGTAGTACATGCTTCACCAATCATAATAACTTGGCCAGCTGTCTGCCACATGTATTCGTGTAACCGTAGCTATGTAGAGTAATGATTCACCACCACTTAAAAATACCACTTTTCACCACATTGTCTATGTGGCAAGGTGGTCTCTCACTACCTTTTGAGTTTTATTTGTTTATTTTTAAGTAGGGGACCACCCTACCACATAAATAAGGTGATAAAAAGTGGTATCTTTGGATGGTGGTAAATCATTACTCGGCTTTGTAAGCATGACTTGGAAAAGTGAAGTCCATTGCAGTCGACTCGATGGTAAATGTTCTATTATTGGAAATAATAGACAAAATGAAAATAGCAATAATATTCAATATGTTGTGGGTAGAGTTTTTTGGGAATTGTGATGAGCATTGAAAAGTCAAAATTCCAATCAGAATTTAAATGACAACAATAAATTATGATCTCAACTGCCAATTAGATCATTTGCAAAAGACATGAATTGCTTTAACGTTCAATGCTAATAATATATAATTTATAATTTATTTCAAACATTAAAAAGATAAAAATTATGCTACACAAGTACTCCAACGTTCAAAATGAAACGAGGAAAAAAAAAATGCTAAGAAGATGGAAAGTTTTCAAAATATTTTATTCAATTCAATTATAAACTCCTATCATCTTAAGAAATGTTACATGTACTTAAACTTTTATAAATGGAGCCTTACTAACTGATATAGAACTTATTTATTGTAGATGATCAAAACAAATAATAAAAATAAATGCTACGGGTACCAATGAATAAGTTCTACACCATCTTAGTAAGGCTTCATTTGTAAAAATTTAAGTATATGTAACATTTCTCATATTTATAAGTTTCCAGTGTTTTCTATTTATTTACCTATTCAAGTCTTATTCAAATTTGAATTATTATATTCTTATACACTTTCATTATTTTCTAACAACTCACTATTCAAGGTATTAAAATCATTCCTCTCACACGCATTTCAAGTGACTTTATGCATGAGAAATGCTATAGCATCTACTACGGTCCTCCTAACATCCTTATGTGCTAACCTGACATTTTTAAAGCCAACTACACTTTAAACATTTAAAGTTAAGCTTGGATGTATGCACTTATGTCTATAATTTAGTACGATACGAAGCACCAGACGCCCACACGCGTGTGGTAGTAGGCTGTAAGGCCCTAGTGGCGCCTTAATTAATGGCGCACTGGACATGAAGCATTGAAACTCGGAGCGATCTAATCATGACCATTAAATTTTAGACGGTCAGGATCATTCAATCTGGTGATTTGATCTAAACTGTAGGATGCTTCTTAGGTAGATTCAATAGTTGGATATACTGGACCATCACTAAAGTAAATTGTAAGGTCATATCAACTTTGATCTAATGGTTGAGATTAAATAATTATGATATAATGATTATTATTAAATAATCATTGATAGTTATTTGATCTAATGGTCAGAATTAAGTATCAGTTAAAATAGCAGTTTATGACTGTTAAATTAACAGTTTATGATGGTTGGATTAGAAGTTATTAAATAACTAATATTCAACACAATATAGAAGTAACTGCAGTCCAGTTATTAAATATACAGAACAATTTTCTCTTATCTTTTATTATCGTTTCTAATATCTTCTACACTTTAAATTTTGACTCTTTGTCCATTGCTATAATAAAAAAATCTAAGGGTATTCGGGTTTAGTTTTCATTTGTGTAAAACACAACTAAACAATAAAAGTTTTTTGGGTTCCATTGTATTTTGGAGAAATATTTACTAAAATTTTTTGCATACTATTTCTGGTAAAGACAAATAATTTATTAAAAAATGCAAATTTGTCAAGCACCGTACGAAGATGAATCGTTATTCAGTTTTCTTTTTACTTCTATCTAACCGACTTTGTTATGCTTGACTTGGAAAAGTGAAGTCAATGCGTGTAAAAGTCTCGATGCATAAAAGCATGTCTTTAAGTGACCCTGGCCCCACTAACATCCGTTACCCAATAATATTGGTGTAAACCGTGACTTTCTTATGCATGACTTGGAAAAGTGAAGTCAATAAAATATTTGTTTTGAATTCTATGGGAGAAATAAGCACAAACGGCCAAGACTTGACCTCTTCTAAGTTCTCTTAATCAGTAGCCGCCTCTGTTGAAAGTGTTCGGAATTGGGACAAGAATCCTCTCCACCTCACATGGAGTTGTATGTACGTATGACTTGGAAAGTGATTATCTTTTGAAACCATTTAAACTTAGGTCCAACTATTTAAGATCGACGTTACAATTTCAGTAAATAATCACTTATTAGTTCACCCAATTTTGGCCCTTCAAATTAAAATTTTTATGGATCTGGATAATATGTCACAGCCAATTTCATATCACATACAACACTCTTCAGTACCAGTCCAATAGGAGAGTTGATTTTTATCTATGATGCCGTACGTGTTTGAAAGTCAGGAGGGCTTCATCTCTTTCTCTTTTTCTGCGGATAAGGGTTTTTCGATTTCCATGAGAATGAGTAAACACTAATGGTAGTTGCTATGGATAAACAATATGTTCATGACCTGCAAAAATGAAGTCAATGCATAAATGGAAAAGTGGGGAGGGGGGTCAAGAAATTATGCTTCGATGAACAAACTGAAGGCGGTCCAGCTAACATTACTTGTTTTTAGTTGAAGAAGAATCCTTTTTTTTCTTCTTCTTCTAATTCGATGAGTAAAAACGATTCAGGACAGGAATAGGTCTACATCCATTAAAGTTGTGGCTGAAGAAGATATAGTAAAACATAAGACTAATCTATTAACACGTGTCAGAAGATTAGGTCTCACATATATGTTTCACAAATGGCACAGTTTTGAATTTCTCACCAGCTGGTCTTCCTATCCATAACCGTTGCCATTGTGCAACGAAAAGAAAATATTGCGAATATGAGTTGTTAACTTCAAAAGGTGAGAGCACAGTCCATATATGAGCCAAATAATTGAGGTGAGGAATATTCCTCCTGACGTAGAAGACAGAAAAGGTTCTTCAAGTCGATGTCTCGATGCTAAATAGAAAGACAAATACGTGACTCTGCAGTACTAAATGGTTCACCAATACTTACAATAATAAAAAAAAAAAAAAAATGGTTCACCAATGAATTTGATATGACAAATTCCACGTGCCTTTGAATGTATGACTTGAACAAGTGAAGTCAATGCATAAAGGTCGACTCGATGATAAATAGGAAGACAAGACAAATACGAGACTCTGCAGTCCATGCTTCAACCAATAATATCAAGAGGTAGGCGTAGCCGCCTCTGTTGATCAAGTCTTTGGACTTGGACGTCCCAATTTCCAGAGAGAGTGAACCAATCAATATCCATCGTTAAAATTTGGCCGGCTTGCCACTAGGAATCTCTACTGATGTAAGCAATGTCTTGATGTTCATGACCTGCAAAAATGAAGTCAATGCATAAAGGTCTTAAGAAAAAATGCGATAAAATCTCTCTTTTTTTTTTTCTTTTTTTTTTTTTTCAATCTAGGCAAATACAATAAGAGAATAAGAACGATTGAACGAACAAGAAAAGAAATAAGGAAAAGTGGAGAGGGGGGTTAACTGGATTTGAGGTCAAGAAATGATGCTTCGTCGAAGAAAGGGAGGATGGTCCATCGGACACTACTTATTTTTATTTGAAAAGAAGAAACCTTTTTTAAAAAATAATAATAATAATAATAATCAACAATGAGCAAATATGACTAAAATCAGAGTTGATTTTTATTCCTGACTGGAAGAATAATAAGAAAATTAGTTGAGACTTTCTGATTTAGCCAGCAAATAAAGAGAATTTATATTCTATTAATATGTACCTGAAAAACAATTAGGCGTAAGTTATAAGATTCCTCTAATAAGGATGCTTCACCAATCCTAATAACGTGGCCAGTTGTCCACCACGTGTATTCGTGTAACTGTAGCTTTGTATGCATGACTTGGAAAAGTGAAGTCCAAGCAGTCGACTCGATGAAAAATAGGAAGACAAATTGAATACTATGCGGTCTCCAAGTGGTAGCCGCCTCTGCTTGAAGTCTTTGGAGTTGAAGGAATTGAAGGTCTCAATTCCAAATTTAATTGGGTAATATCCATTACCCAATATGCACGGCAGTATCATTGCCAAATCCCTTACTGAGTCATGTACTGCCTCCATGCAATTTGTACAGGAAAAAGGGTCCAGTCCTGAAGGACACCTACAGCCCCCTTATATCATCGAATCTCCAGAACACTTTACACGAGCATCAGTACCAGATTCAATGCATACAAGTCTAAAGAAAATTTTCTTTTCACAATTTTCTACTTCGAAAATGAAGCAAAAAGATAAACACAAACACAAAAATAGTTTTCACCTTTATGTAATGCCATAATAATTTTTCAAACCGAAAACAAAAAATACCCACCAAAACACTGATTACAAATCATGTTTTAATCTCCCTAACAGACATCCTAACATCGATTCTTTTTTGTTTTTATCTTTCACTTTCATTTAGTGAACAGCCAAACAGAGTCCTTTGTCAAAAAGATTCAGTTTCTGATTTTTGAAGCCAAATTTGCCCATTGGTGTCTTAAATTTTGGCAAATTTTCTTAGATTTCGGAGGTAACCAAAGAAGCTTGGAAAATGATTATCTTCAAAACCATTTAAAATGAATCACTTATACCCAATTTTGACCCTTGAAAAGCTGGATAACATGTCCAGTTATGTCGTCACTACCAATTCCATACCACATGCAATACTCTTCACCAGTCTAAGAGGAGAGTTGATGTGAATCTATGATACCATGTTTGAAGATCAATAGGGCTTCTTTTTCTTTCTTTCTGCTGGGGATTATGCCTAACATAACGACCCATCAAATATTCCAGCATCCACAAGGACCACAACAGTATCCTTTTTTACATAGGAGGAATGCCCACTATCAATATTGATGAATTACGTCTTCCTTGTCAGCATGTTCTCTGGAGGTGTGTATTTGCATGCAGGGTAAAAATTAAAGCAGAATTAGAAAATGGGAAATTAACAGCATTACAAAATGAGAAACAACCGATCTAAATTTAGGGGGTCTAATCCTAATCAAATCCCTTCATTTAGGGAATTCAATTCTCATCAAATCCCTAAATTTTGGATAATCCAATCCTCATTTATGATAAGGATTCCTATTCTTATTATATAGTATTCTTAATACTAGCCACCTGGAAATCAACAAAAGTATCAGTCGAGTTCACAATGGTTCCCACCCCAACGTGTCTTGAGGTTGTGCAATAATTGGAGTGGAGTTGTACATGAATCAGGGCCCAATATCCATTACCCAATAAGATTGGTGTAAACCATGACTTTTTATGCATGACTTGAAAAAGTGAAGTCAATGCATAAATACTTTATTCTGACCAATAAAAAATATTGTTTTGAAGTCTAGGTGTGAAATAAGCACAAACGGCCCAAACTTTACCTCACTCAAGATAAAATCATCTTTAGTAGCCGCCTCTATTTGAAAGTTTTTGGAGTTGTGACAAGGATCCTCTCCACCTCACTTAGAGTTGTATGTATGAATGACTTGGAAAATGATTATCTTTTAGAACTATTTAAACTTAGGTCCAACTATTTAAGATGTTCCAATTCCAGTAAATAATCACTTATCAGTTCACCCAATTTTGACCCTTCATACATTTCATGAATCTGGATAACATGTCACAGCCAATTCCATACACAAACAACACTCTTTTCACTAGACCAAGAGGAGAGTTGATTTTTATCTATGAAAATAACTGATATTCAACACAAAATAGAAGTAATTGTAGTTCAGTTATTAAATATACAAAATAATTTTCTCTCATCTTCTGTTCTCTTTTATGATATCTTGCTATAATAAAAAAAAATGAGGATATTCAGGTTTAGTTTTCATTTATGCAAAACGTAACTAAATAACAGATGATTTCTAGACCCCATTGCATCTTGGAGAAATATTTACTTTAATCCTATGCATACTTTTTTTTGGTGGGGACAAATAATTTTTTAAGGAAAACCACGTTGTAACGCATCTTAAGAGCATTTTGTTTTTGTGTTTTCTTTTACTTTTAGGGTAAATGTATCATAAATCCCTGAATTTAATATCACTGAGGTCTCGGTATGTTTTATACTGAGACAGTGAGTTCATAATTCCACCTGTACGGATGCGGCAACCCCCACAACCGTGCAGACATTGATGCTTTGGTTGCAGGTTCTACGGATATAGATATCGACTCGTCCACCTAGCGTATGAGATGTTATGATTGGAACACTTCGCGACAGTCATAAGTCACTGACTTTTATGGGTAGTCCGCATTTTGAGTATTTTATTTATGGCTCGTGTCCTACGTGGCATATGTATTTATTGAGTCTGTATTTTAGTATGTAATTAGTGTAATGCGTTTTATAAGCCTTAAATAGATAGACTTGTAAATGGCTCTTGTTGTAATTAACTGTTATGTATTAGATATATTTCCGCTTTATGATATGTGTTTTGCTGCAGATTAATTATTATATTCCGCTGTTAGATGTAACTCTGATTATCAGGTAGATGCTATGGGGCATGTGCCATATGTTGGTTGAGCGACTTGTAGTCGTGCCACTGTGAAGATCCGTTAGTATTTTTTTTTTCTTTTTTTTTCTTTTTAAAAAAAAGGCCTTCACAAAAATAATTAAGAAAACTAATAATAATTTGTATGATAGAAAAAGATGCATTTAATCTTTAATTAATATTTTAACACATCCCTTACGTGTGAGTTTAAATACTCGATCACTCAATAAATTAAGCTCAATATATAGAATAATTAATTGAAATGAAAGGTGAATTATTGAATCAGAGTTCGAACTCTGAACCTTTATTTTAATACCATCTTAAATTATCTCTTATCTTAAAAATTTAATATGATAAAAAAATGATAAATTTAATCATTTAATTAGTATTCAAATACTCAAATTGTATAAGTATAAATTATAAAAAATTAAAGTAGGTGAGGAGTGAGATCATCATTAATGGCAAGCAATTGGTCCAACAATATTTATTTAACAAGCTCATATTGTCTATAAGGGATAACTCAATCCGTTGGAGATCACGCCTCATAAAGCGGAGGTCATTAGTTCGAATTCTCCATCACCCTCTTATGTGAACTTATTAAAAAAAAAAAAGAAAAAAAGAAAAAAAAAAGCCCTATATCAAAATCAGTAAAACATGCACCAAATGCGTATAAATAATAGTAATTATCTTAAATTAAATTAAATTGTGCTGTCTATCTTCATAATTCCCGCCACATTGAAGTTAGAAAATTGATGAAATTCACTCACATTGGGGTTTTCTCAGAAGAAGCCCTCACTGAGTCTCTGGAATCAAAAGATGGAATATAAAAGTAGTAGGGAGAAAACAACTCAATCCCACTTATCCCAGAGTGAATTAAATCAATTTTTTTGGGCCCAATAATGCATTTTGTGCACCTTTCTATGGTCGTTAAATATTCTTGCAACGCATATCCAGATATATTTGGTGGCAGAAAACAGAGTAGTGAAGATCACATTTTTGGATATTGCAACTTCCGAAGCTGCTGCAGAAGTTTTCTTCAGCCAAGTACCAGGTGAAGAGGTTGAAATTGTTGGGCTCTCATGAGTAAGCACACTGAGCTCATCTGTATTTATCAATATGAAGAATCGAGGACTCTTTGCATACATGACACGTGGGCAACTGCTCTTGAGTGCTGGACCTGTGCTTTACCGACTTGGCTTCCGTCAAGGCTGCAGAAAAAATGTAACAGATTGTTTCTTTACTTCAGTGCCAATGGTTGATCAATGCGAAGCTAGTATATATGTAAGGTCTGCTCATCCCTTTCCTTCATTCTTCTCTCACATTTTGGCAGTAACTATTAGATACATGATTTCTTCTTTATTGACTCGTTATCGAGGTACTTGGAAATGTGAGGCAGTTGAGGGGATATGTTACCAAGCAGGCCCTATATATTGCAAACTCAAATGCCAACGCCTGCAGTTTCTCTCTCTCTCTCTCTCTCTCTCCATGCCATAACAGCTTCTCCTCTATAAAGCAGCTTCTTGCAATACGGGAAGAAGCTGGGGTTTCCCTAATTTTTAAACTTAAAACACTTCTGAAGTGAGAAGATGGGGTTTGTCTTGGTCAAAAGGGAAATAGGACCATACCAAACATTTAAGAGTTTTGGTCCAAGTTATTGTCTTCATGATTTTAAGAAAAATTGGTAAGGAGGAACCATATTATGATTATAAAACACTTCGGAAATTCATCAAAATATGAAAAATTATGGTTAAGTTGTGCTGGGATTTTGTTGGACGATTATGACTAGGTTGGTCCCACACCAAAAAAATGATAGTTCCGCACCTAAACGTAATGCTCAAAATTTAAGAGATTTTGAGGGGATGGTGACAGAACTAAAAGCCATTATGCTCAAATATCTTTATGTTTGGATGGCTGTCTACAACACTTCTTGTTTCTCTAATTTCTTAGAATTTCTTGATATGTGTTCTTCTTTTCCTTAGTTGGGTGTTTCTCTTGTATGCCTCCCGTGTTTTTGGGTTCGCCTGTATGCGCTTTTTAATTAGATTGAAATACTTATATTAAAAAAAAAAAAAATTCCTCTTTTGAGCTTTTTCACAATTTTTTTTGTTCTTATCTATTCCCTTAAAGCTCATCACCCCCCCCCCCCCCCCCCCCCCCCCCCCTCTTCTAGCCCTGTAGATTTCAGAACTTCTGTTCTAACTGCTTTTGAGGAAAGGGGAATGTGACGACCCATTTTTTTTTTTTTTTTTTTTTTACTTTTACAAAACGTAAAACGAGTCCTCACAGTGGCACGACGATATGCCGCAAAGCCAACATATGGCACATGCCCCATAACATGTACCTGATAATAAGAGTATAACATACATCTATCTATGCAGCGGAAAACATAAATCTGAATAGCAGAAATTACAACTTATACATCTATCACAAATGAATTACAACAAAGAGCCATTTGACATCTATCTATTTGAGTTTTATTAACACAATATTTACATAACAATAATGACTTTACAAAGAATAAGTGACATAAACGTCACAAGCCATATCAAACCTATAAAATAATGGACAACCCGTGGTCCGACAATTATAACTGTCGCGGCGAGTTTCAGTCATAATATTCCAAGTACACTACTACCAACCCATCAACTATACTGAAGTACCTGCAGCCAAAGAAACATCATCTACACGGTTGTGGTGGTATCCACATCCGCATAGGTGAAAGAATGAGTTCACCGCCTTAGCATGAAACATACTAAGACCTTAGTGGTATAAGACTAACTGAGTTTTCACAAAGAACCAACCTTTCTTTCTATTTTTAGTCGTGCGAGCACTATATTAGCCACAATTTACCAATAGCTAATACAGCAAACATCGGCTATTCTGAAAACATTTAAAACATACTATATAGCTGTGAACATATGTAGAAGTTCCAATCTACCGCTTGGAAGTTTCTACATATAGACTCCTATATAATAATACTTTTCATTGGTCGCTCAGACATATGTGCATACGATCACTCCATCACAGATATCACGCATACACACAAGTCTTAAGCAAAGAACATGGCATCTTACTCTTCCATACTAGGATAACATCCTTCAACAAAATACTCGCAACACCATCCCTAATCGTATTTCAGTTTCATGCCTTGAACGTCAGTAGATCATAAAAGCACTAGAGCTAAACTCAATCATGCTAACACATCTTTCCTGAAGAACAAGAACAGTCAACCTTCGTACTCATAGACATGTCATTACTCGCGCCTGGGCAGTCATGTATCCATGTACTTTCAAGTTCAATGTATGCTATTAACACATGACTATCCAATAGAAATATACATAAGCTCTTATCCATAAAAACTCTTATGCATACTACTACGTCTAGCAAAACTACTCATATCATAAAAACATCACTCATAAAACAATGCTATACATGATATGCATGACTGGGTCTACTGGGGCTTCGGTCCCCCACGATGCTGATAACTGATGTTTAACTATATCCTGCTGCTTTACTACTGTACTGCTGTTGATGTATGCTCTATACTACATGTTCTATGCTCTGTGCTTGACCAGTATATGTTTCACTACTATATCACGCTATAAAATCATGCAATTGCTAAATCACGTTCTCTTAAAATTAAACAAATCTAACATTACATCAAATACTTTGAAATCATTTGAAACACAGTTTCTTCATAAAATCTAAACAGTTTGAACATGACATGTTCTTAAACTCAAAACATAATTTCATAAAACGTAAACAGTTTCAACATGACATATTCTCAATAATTTGCATAATTTAAATCCCTACCGCAAAACATAACACTTTAAATCAATTTAATACTTTTCACTCCTGCACTATTTCATAAACATCATTGATATAGTTTAAACATAATCGAAACTAATCAAATCATCTCAAAGCATATAATTCATCATATGGTTGGTTCGGTTTCATAAACAATATATATTTTTATCAATTTATTACATATAAAAATATATATATTTCTGAGTGAGTGAAATACCCACCTTGGCTGCATTAGACTCCTGACTTGAACTTCTACTGGATTCCAATTACTCGAACTCTACATTGGAGAGCAAGTCTACGTCTCCAATCACGACACAAGCCTACAAACATTGGTAACATTAGACTATGCTATTGAACCTAAACCCTATGACACATAAACTACTCGCTTGCTCACACGTCGCGTCACTCACTTCTAAAGCTAGCTAGACACCTTAAGCTATTATTAAATTTACCATTGGTTTTTGGTTCCTATTGTATCTTGTTTATTAACATAAAATGTATTTACTCCTTTTACTAGCTTATTTATTATTGTTGCACCTCATCATCTATGTTAATCCTTTTTATAGCGTGTTGCTTATTTACTAAGTTAACAATATATTTTCAACGCATATGCATACGTATGTATATATACACATATATACATGTACATATACAACTCTCAAATTCAACCAATGATACACTAAAACACTTAGTGTACATGGATATGTGAATTTAGCAACAAGTCACCTTGTCATCATTATTAACTATTAAGTCTTATAATTTGTTTATCCATTTAAGCTAAGTGCATTCGGTCTATATATATATATATATATATATATATATATATATATATATATATATATATATATATATATATATATATATATATATATATATATATATATATAAATATATAATGCTTATCAAGCTGAGCATAACCTCATAAATCACTTAGGTATTTTATATTGCATAAGTACATTAATCACCTAATTACATCACCACTAGGCTTTGGAACCTATTCATGTATTTCTATAATGTTGCTATTTTATGTTTGTTGTCTTAAGGCTATTTGGACAATTGACCATTTCAAACATTCTCATTTAAGCATTACACTTAACACTTAATCCTTGCTAATTACTAGTCATCTACGCAAATCTTATTCTTTCATTACATAAACACTTGAGTACTTAAACTATAGAGCATAATCTTATTTAACATGTTAACTTGATAACCCTTATTGTAATTTATGTGAATCTATTTAATAAGCATAATTTATAACTGGTAAATCTCCTATTTATTTCTTGGTCTTTACAGGGAACAAAAGGATACCAAAACCCAATAGCAATTCCAAAACAGCATTATGGTCCTATATGAGTCCATAAACAATTGAGTTTGCCAACCTTTGAAGATAGGCTACTTTGGAAGTGTCAAATGCTCATCTCTATTGATTGTGAGAATCCTTGTTGTAAAACTACCGACTCATTTTCTTATTTGGTCTGTTCATTATACACCTGAGAGTTCCTTTAAGTCACCCTTATGCGCTCGAATTATTGCAATGTTGAACCCTTTCCATGTGCTTTTAGAATGCAAAGTTCAAGCTGCTCTGCTGTTGTTCATTTGTTATTTTAAGCATGATTTTCTTCGTGTTCTTCGGGGAAGAATGTTTAATATCATTGAAGATTTTTTTAGAACTAATACATCTAGTCAGGTTTGGACCAGAGCAAATATAACAAATTCTACTGCATCTTAATTACAAAATTAAGCCTTAAAAACCCCAAGGGGTTGGCTCAAGTAGTAAGGGCCTTGGTCTTTGTGGTAGTCCTATGAGGTATAAGGTTTGAATCCCTTTGGATGCAAACAATTCTTTGGAGCCAGCTCGCCGGAGTATTACCCGATTTGTGTGGAGAATGCGCTTTATATGACTCGGAGGTTCACCTGATAGGGGTGAGTACACGAAGTGGCTTCTCCTTAGAGGAGTTCCTCGTCATAAAAAAAAAAAAAAAATTAAGCCTTAGACTGAAACTGCTCGATAGGAATTTACGGTGATTTTAAATTTAAGTGACTAAGTTTTATGTTAAAAGTAGGATCCCTGTACTATGATTCTGCCTGTATGTCAGGACTTCTTCTGGTAATATTGCTTATATCTTCTTTTTTGAACTGCAGGTGTTTGTTGTGGCTGTGCTTGCAATTTTTCCATTGGTACCTAGAAATCTTTCACAAAGAGCATTTCGGCTTTCCTTAATGGGCACTGCATGTTCCTCTCTTTTTTCCTTGTATTCGCTATATGGGGTATTTCTTTTTCTGTTTCATTGAGCTTGTAACTTTTCACTCCATACATGGTTTGTTATCTTTCTTCAAGTTCAATTAACCAATCTTATGTTGTTGCAGAAACCCAGGGCATGGAATGCACATGCTTTGCAAGTTTACTTTCAGTCTATTGCTGTAAAGACCAAGGTTTGGTCTCATCCACAGCCACGTGTGTGGCTGTGGATTGTTTTGGAGAAAATAATTTTCTCCCTTCAAGCCCCACGCGTCAGCACACCCCCCCCCCCCCCCCCTCTCTTTCTTTTTCTCTTCTTCCTTTCTTCCTTCCTCTCACCACGTCTCCTATCTTTCTTTCATTTTTCCTTTTCCTTCCATTTTCCCCCATCTTCCCGTGCAACCCAACCGAACCCATTGGACCCGTGAGAGTGAGAGTGAGATTGAGAACGAGAGAGATCGAGATTGTGAGATGGAAAGAGAGACAGTGAGACGCGGAGATGGAGGACCCGATCAGTGGGTCGCTGTCGGTGGGTCGGCGACGGTGGAACCAGACGACGGCGACGATGGCGACTCGATTCCCGGTGGCCAGAAGTCGATTTTCGGTGAGCTAAGGAGCTCCGGCGGAACCCAGGAGCCGAACCACGAAGACCCGTAACCCATGCGACCCGTGACTCGACCGAGCAAGGAGAGACCCGATTCTCCATGGCAACTTTCCGACGCGATTTCCGGCGGTTGGAGGCTGTTCTCCGGTGGTTTCCGTCGGTGGTGGACTACCCAGTGACCCGTGCGTGTGTAAGACTCGGAAGACCCACCAAAGTCATGACCCAGTGACCCGTGAAACCCGGTTCTCTATTGGTGTTTTCCGGTGAATTTCCGGCGACTGCCAGTGGCGTTTTCCGGCGGATTTATTGAGGAAAATCCCCAAGGTATAAATTCTATAATTTATATGGATTAATTTGTTGATTGTTGAATTAGGGTTTGATAATTTTTGGGGGATTCTCTATTGGTTGGTTAGAGGATTTTGCATTGATTAATGATAGGGTATTTTTGATTGTTGATCTCCCTGTTTTGGTGTTCTCCTTGTTAGCCGATTGTCTATGAGGTTGGATTGTGTGTTGTTCCGGCCAGTGAGTTTTTGTGGTGTGTTCGGTGGCTGTGATTTCTGTGGGTGTTGAAGCTTTGATTTATTTCCTCAGTTATGGTTGATGATTTTCAGAATTGGGTTAACTTTTGGGAAGAAATTTGGTGGATTGCTATGGCTTTTGTTAAATCTGAATTTAGGGTTATGTTTGTGAATTTTGGGGCTTTTGTTATGAGGATGGGCTGATTAGTGTAATTTTGATGGATTGGTGTGGGAGTTTTAAATTGAGTGGTAACGTTGGGTTATGGTTACTTGATAGAGAATGAGCATAATGTTTATGGATGTGAATTGAGGCTTTAATGGATGTATTTTGTTGTTGACCGAATGAGTTATTGATGTTGGAGTTGGTCTCTTTGATTTTTAGTTATGTTGCCTATGGATGATATGTGTTAATATTTGAGAGCTTTGGGCTTGATGAATGGCCATAGATGTTGAAGGTTTGGTCGTAGGAGAATCTTGGATTATTGTTGGAATAGAGATTGTAATAATTATGATTAATCTTGTATGAATTTTAAGGGATTTTGGGGTGTTGGTTGTGATTTAATTCTACGGATGTGCTTTTGAGGTATATTGCTTGGTTATAGTTGATGAATGATGTTTGGAGGGAAGTTCATAGTTATTGAATTCTCTTTGGGAAAAGATTGGACATGTGTGTGTGTAAAATTGATGATTTTGGAAAATGATATTGCTTGGTTATTTTCTTGAGGAGTATAACTTTGAGGAACATAATTTGGTAGGGAGTTATTAATTATTATTGTAGGTTGAAATTGATATTGAGTTGGGTTTATGAGTTTGATCGTGGGTTATTTTGCCTATGGATGAGGCTAGGTTCATTTGGCTTTGGACTATATTTCAAGAGTCTAGATTTAGTGTAGGAGTAAAGGCAACATAGAGTAAGTGAGCAAATAAAATATATTAACATAAAGAATGAATAGACCCATGAGTAGGTAAAGTAATTATATAAATGGATTATGGATTTAGGCTAATATAATTGAAGACATTAAGATAATCTTTAAGTAGAAGTCGCTAAAGTTCTAGGTTGGAAAGACTAAATGGATTAGCCTAAAGTGTTGTATGTGTATATGTATATATGTATATATGTATACATGTACATGTATATGACTGAAATATATATATATTGTTAACTTAGTGAAGGAATTACAAACTATAGAAAATGGTTAACAATAATAGGGTGATACAACAATAATATATAAACCAACAAAAATAGTTAAACACACCTTTGTGCTTAATAAGCAGGATATAATAAGAACCTATAACCAATGACTAATCTAATAATAACTTAAGATATCTAGATAGCTTTCGAAGCGAGTGACATGATGTGTGAGCATGCGGGTAGCTTTTGTGTCATAGAGTATAGAGTTCAATAGCATAGTCTAATGTTACCAATGTTTGCAGGATCATGTTCGGATTGGAGACTTTAATTGGTTCTCCAATGTAGAGTCCAAGTGACTAGAGTTCAAGGGAGTGTTCGAGTTGGAGTCCAATGCAGCCAAGGTGGGTATTCCACTCACTGAGAAAATATATATTTTTATATGTATTGAATTGATAAAAATATATATATTGTTTATGAAACTGAACCAACCATATGTTGAAATGTATATGCTTTGAGATGATTTATTAGTTTCGATTATGTTTAAACTATATCAATGATGTTTAAGAGATAGTGCAAGAGTGAAAAGTATTGACTAGATTTAAAGTGTTAAGTTGAGATTTAAATTATGCAAATTATTCGAGAACATGTCATGTTGAAACTGCGTAGATTTGATAAAGAAACTAAGTTTTAAATGATTTCAAAGTGTTGGGTAAAATGCTGGATTTGTTTAGTTTTAAAAGGGCATGATTTAACAACTGCATGATTTCAGCGTGACACAGTAGTGCAATATATACTGGTCAAGCACGGAACATTGAGCATGTAGTATAGAGCATACATACCAGCAGTATCAGTATATCAGCAGCATAACAGTATCAGCAGTATCAGTATCAGCAGCATAACAGTATCAGCAGCATATCGTATCAGCAGCATTATTAGCCCCAATTCATGCATAGCATTATAGCATTGTTTTATGAGTGATGTTTTTATGTTATGAGTAGTTTTGCTAGACGTATTAGTATGCATAAGAGTCTTCATGAAAAAGATCTTATGTATATTTTTATCGGATGGTCACATGTGTTAATAGCATACATTGAACTTGAAAGTACATGGATACATGACTACCCAGGTGCGAGTAATGACATGTCTATGAGTAGGAAGGTTGACTGTTCTTGTTCATCAGGAAAGACGTGTTAGCATGATTGAGTTTAACTCTAGTGCTCTCATGATCTACTGACGTCAAGGCACGAAGCTGGAATACGATTAGAGATGGTGTTGCGAGTGTTTTGTTGAAGGATGTTATCCTAGTACGGAAAAGTAAGATGCCATGTTCTTTGCTTAAGACCTATGTGTATACGTGATATCTGTGATGGAGTGATCGTGTGCACATATGTCCAAGCGACCGGTGAAAAGTATTATTATAGAGGGGTCTATATGTAGAAACTTCCAAGGAGGGATGTCTGGAACTTCTACATGTTTTCACAGCTATATAGTATGTTTTAAATGATTTCTGAATAGTCGGTGTTTGCTACATTAGCTGTTGGTAAATTGTGGCTAATATAGTGCTCGCACGACTAAAATAATATAAAGGTTGGTTCTTTGTGAAAACTCAGTTAGTCTTATACCACTGAGGTCTTAGTATGAGGTATACTAAGGCGGTGAACTCATTATTTCACCTATGCGGATGTGGATACCACCACAACCGTGTAGATGATGTTTCTTTGGCTGCAGGTACTACGGTATAGTCGATGGGTCGGTAGCAGTGAGCTTGGGATATTATGACTGAAGCTCACCACGACGGTTGTAATTGTCGGACCACGATTTGTCCACTATTTTATAGGATTGGTATAGCTTGTGATGTTTGTGTCACATATTCTTTGTAAAGCTATAATAGTTTTGTAAATAATGTGTTAATAAGACTCATACAGATAGATATTAAATGACTCTTTGTTGTAATTAATTTGTGATAGATGTATAAGTTGTAATTTCCGCTATTCAGATTTATGTTTTCCGCTGCATAGATAGATATATGTCATACTCTGATTATTGGGTACATGTTATGGGGCATGTGCCATATGTTGGCTGAGCGACATGTAGTCGTGCCACTGCGATGACTCGTTTTACGTTTTGTATATTAAAAAAAAAAAAAAAAAAAAAAAAAGGGGTTGTCACAATTGCTGCAACCAAGGATTTTATCTACTTCATCTACTGCCTTATCTTTGTGGCTTCAAATCTTTGCCTTAAGTGTGAGAATTGCTTAGTTAAATTCTTTCTCTAAGTTCGTCATTTTTGTTCTTCTGTCAAAATTATTGAATTGATCTTTTTTCTTACCGTGCCTAGTATGATGAGGTGATCTTTGTTGCAGTTTCCTTTATTCCTATTTTATGTCGAGCACTTGAGCATGTTGCCAAGTTCCTTAGGCATAATTTCAGTCGTTCCTCCTTGTACAGGTGGGAGAGTTATGAACCTCTAATGATATATATCTTTGGTTGGATTTACTTGCTTACAATATGTGTTTTTATCCTATTTGGTTTTTCTCAATCATATAGTCTTATTGCCCATTGAGTGATATTTCATTGAATGCTGTCTGTTGTATGAATTTAATAATGTGATACAGTCAATTGGCACTTCAGAGAACTGTTGGAATGTGGGTTTCTCTTGTGATCCTTGAAATGATTAGGATTATTCTACAACTTTGGTTTTGATGTTTGGTTTAACAAAATGATGCTATTATGTTATTATTCTTACCTAATATTGTTTGTTTTGCCTTTTGTCACCGCATATTTTATTGGAAAATAAAGATGTGGAACTACAGAAAATTGAAGAAAGCAGAAAAATAAAAAACTGTATAGAAAGAACACTGGACAGTAAGGCGAATGTAAATATGTCTCTTACACAAATATTGCCTCCCACTTAAAGAACAAGTTTTGCAAAAGGGAATACAACAATTTTATCCTCAGGATATAATACTACCTGAATGCAGCGTGCAGATTAGAAATTCTGAACACTGCTCTGAATTTAGAAATTCTGTAACAATAGAGAAGATGAAAAAGAAAAGAAGGAAAAAGATTTCGAAAATATGCTGAAAAATATGTTTTATCTAAATTTTAGAAACAGTTTACAACAATTTTAATACAGTTTCTAACTGTTGAAAACACAATTTCTGACTGTTGAAATAGCAGTTAGAAAATATAGTTTCTGACATTTTAGAAAAACAACTAAATATTCAAAAATATTACTGTTAAAAAAGCAATTGTACACATCAGGAAAAAAAAAAACACGTAATTAATAATCTTGTGTGCAACGGTGCGAAGTGCGTCTAAAGCGTCAAAGCAACACGCGTGCGTGCGACGACTAGTGCTTCGTACCGGCACAACTAATACATGTATACTCAAAATCTTAACTAGTATAAGAGCATGATAAATGCTTATAAAACACACAAAATACTCATAGCTTTTCAATGTGAGACAAAGAGTAATAAAAGAAATAGAAGGAAGTTTAAATATTCAAATTTAAGATAAACTTAAATTTTTATATATTTAAATTGGAGATAAACTTAAATTTTCAAGAAATAATTTTCAACTTTTTGGAGATTCCTTCAAGCATTTGTGCGAGTCATTCCCACTAATTAATATCTCAGTAGTGCTGGTCGTGTTTACTTAATTCAGTTTTAGCGCTCTTTAGATAGTTGATTAGCGTGTGCATTCAGATTTTTGGTATCCAACTATCTCAATTGAGTCTATCATAATTTTGAATTATTATTGCATACTTTTCCTGTAATATTGGTATATCAATACTCACAGAGTACCTTATTATTTGACTAAATTTTACTCTTGGGCATTGGTTTATTATGCTAAATGATTGTTTTAAAGTGCTACACGGTTTTCAGGCCAGAACCTTGACTCCCTTGTCATGGTGTCTCCTTGTCTTCATGTAGTGCAGTAGTGGAGTTTGTGATCTACTGGACTTTCTTCAATGCCTAAGTTAAACATATAATTGTTTCAACTTCTCTAATATGAGCCTTTATATTTTATTTATTCTTTGGGTATATTTAACTTTTTTCATATTGTTGGCTGAATGTTTCCAGCAAAACACACTTCAAAGGGCAGCAGATTATGACATGACAACACAAGATAATTAGGGAAGGTTGCTGCAGAATTTCTGCAGAAAAGTGAACAAAACAGAGGTAAAAAACAGAGAAGTGGAAGGGGTTTTTTCTGCAGAATTTTTCTTCTTCTATTCTCAGGAGACTTCCTTTTTTTTTTTTTTTTCTTTCATATATCCATACAGTAGCTTCTTTCATTTCCATACAAAACAAAAAGAGCCTTTTACAAACATGTTTCTAGAAGCCTACATGGATACATGACACCCACTTACTTTCACCTACTACAAACCAAGGTTTAACAAAAAACACAACCAAGGTAAAAAAGTAACTAGTCAAAACACATTAGTAGATAACATTCTCCCCCTTAATGTGCTGTTCTTGAACTCCTAATGCTTCTCTGAGTTTCTGGAACTTTTCCTTTGGCAAAGCTTTGGTGAAAATGTCAGCTACTTGCTCATCTGACCTGCAGAATTTCAATTCTATTTCTCCTTCTTCAATTGCTTCTCTAATGAAGTGATGCTTGATCGCAATGTGTCTGGTCCTGCTGTGATAAACTGGATTCTTTGCCATTGCTATAGCTGATTTGTTGTCACAATACAAGTATACAGCCTCTTCTTGTTTCTCACCAATATCTTCAAGAATTCTTTTCAACCAAATAGCTTGAGACGTTGCTATAGCTGCTGAAATATATTCTGCTTCTGCTGAAGATTGAGCAACTGATTGTTGCTTCTTTGAGGACCAAGAAAACACACCTGATCCAAGTGAAAAAGCATAACCTGAGGTGCTTTTCATATCATCAACACATCCACCCCAATCACTATCACAAAAGCCAATCAACTTCACAATGGATTTTCTGCAGTATCTAATTCCATAACTTGTGGTGCCTTGAATGTATCTAAGCACTCTTTTTGCTGTTGCAAAGTGAAAATGACTTAGAGAATGCATGAACCTTGATAGCAAACTTGCTGCAAACATAATATCAGGTCTTGTTGCTGTGAGGTATAGCAAGTTTCCAACCAAACTTCTATAGAGTGTAGCATCCACCTTTTTTCCTCCATCCTCTTTCTTTAATTTTTCATTGACAGCAAGGGGTGTAGTCATTGGTTTGCAACCAAGCATTCTGAATTTTTTCAGAATTTTTTTAGCATACATCTTTTGAGAAATGAACACCTATTCTTTGTCTTGATACACTTCAATACCAAGAAAGTAGTGTAGCAGCCCCATATCACTCATCTCATACTTTTTCACCATATCTTTCTTGAATTCTTCAATCATTTCAATACTACTTCCAGTCAAAATCAAATCATCAACATATAATGCAACAACAAGCAAATTCACATTACCTTTATGCTTTACATACAAGGTTGGCTCATTCTTACTCCTTTTGAAACCACTTTCATTGAAATAGTTGTCAATGTGGCTATACCATGCTCTAGGAGCTTGTTTTAGCCCATACAAAGCTTTTCTCAACTTGTACACTTTTTCTTCTTCTCCTTGGATGACAAATCCTTGAGGTTGCTCAACATATGTGACGACCCGGTTTTTTTTTTTTTTTTTTTTTTTTTTTTTTTTTTTTTTTTTTTATACGAAACGTAAAACGAGTCATCGCAGTGGCACGACTACGTGTTGCTCAGCCAACATATGGTACATGCCCCATAACATGTACCTGATAATCAGAGTATGACATTTATCTATCTATGCAGCGGAAAACATAAATCTGAACAACGGAAATTACAACTTATACATCTATTACAAATTAATTACCACATAGAGCCATTTAACATCTATCTGTATGAGTCTTATTAACACAATATTTACAAAACAACTATGCCTTTACAAAGAATATGTGACACAAACGTCACAAGCTATACCAAACCTATAAAACAGTGGACAGCCCGTGGTCCGACAATTACAACCGTCGCGGTGAGCTTCAGTCATAATATCCCAAGCACACTGCTACCGACCCATCGACTATACCATAGTACCTGCAGCCAAAGAAACATCATCTACACGGTTGTGGTGGTATCCACATCCGCATAGGTGAAATAATGAGTTCACCGCCTTAGTATACCTCATACTAAGACCTCAGTGGTATAAGACTAACTGAGTTTTCACAAAGAACCAACCCTTATTTATTTTTAGTCGTGCGAGCACTATATTAGCCACCATTTACCAACAGCTAATGCAGCAAACACCGACTATTTAGAAAACATTTAAAACATACTATATAGCTGTGAACATATGTAGAAGTTCCAATCTACCGCTTGGAAGATTCTACATATAGACTCCTCTATAATAATACTTTTCACCGGTCGCTTGGACATATGTGCACACGATCACTCCATCACAAATATCACGTATACACATAAGTCTTAAGCAAAGAACATGGCATCTTACTCTTCCGTACTAGGACAACATCCGTCAACAAAATACTCGCAACACCATCTCTAATCGTATTTCAGCTTCGTGCCTTGACGCCAGTAGATCATGAGAGCACTAGAGCTAAACTCAATCATGCTAACACGTCTTTCCTGGAGAACAAGAACAGTCAACCTTCCTACTCATAGACATGCCATTACTCGCACCTGGGCAATCATGTATCCATGTACTTTCAAGTTCAATGTATGCTATTAACACATGTGACCATCCGATAAAAGTATACATAAGATCTTTTCCATGAAGACTCTTATGCATACCAATACGTCTAGTAAAACTACTCATAACATAAAAACATCACTCATTAAACAATGCTATACATGATATGCATGACTGGGTCTACTGGGGCTTCGGTCCCCCACGATGCTGATAACTGCTGTTTTACTGTGTATCCTGTTCCTTTACTGCTGCTGTTTTACTGTGTATCCTGTTCCTTTACTGCTGTACTACTGTTAATGTATGCTCTATACTACATGCTCAATGTTCCGTGCTTGACCAGTATATATTTCACTACTGTATCATGCTCAAATCATGCAATTGTTAATTCACGCCCTTTTAAAACTAAACAAATCCAGCATTTTACCCAACACTTTGAAATCATTCAAAACTTAGTTTCTTTATCAAATCTACGCAGTTTCAACATGACATGTTCTCAAACAATTTGCATAATTTAAATCTCAACCGCAGAACTTAACACTTTAAATCTATTCAATACTTTTCACTCATACACTATCTCTTTAACATCATTGATATAGTTTAAACATAATCGAAACTAAACAAATCATCTCAAAGCATATACATTTCATGATATGGTTGGTTCGGATTCATAAACAATATATATATTTTTATCAATCCAATACATATAAAAATATATATTTTCTCAGTGAGTGGAATACCCACCTTGGTTGCATTGGACTCCAACTCGAACACTCCTTGGACTCTAGTCACTTGGACTCTACATTGGAGAACCAATTAAAGTCTCCAATCCGAACATGATCCTGCAAACATTGGTAGCATTAGACTATGCTATTGAATTACATACTCTATAACATCCTAACTACCCGTGTGCTCACACGTCACATCACTCGCTTCTAAAGCCAGCTAGACACCTTAAGCTATTATTAAACTTACCATTGGTTTTTGGTTCCTATTGTATCTTGTTTATTATCATAAAACGTATTTACTCCTTTTACTAGCTCATTTATTATTGTTGCACCTCATCATCCATGTTAATCATTTTTATAGCGTGTTGCTTATTTACTAAGTTAACCATATATATTTAGCATGTATGCATGCATATGTATATATGTACATATATACATATACATATACATATACAACTCTTAAACCTAACCGATGATATGCAATAAAGCACTTAGTGTACATGGATAGGTGAATTAGGCAACAAGTCACCTTGTTGTCATTATTAACTATTAAGTCTTATAGTTAGTCTATCCGTTTAAGCTAAGTCTATTCGGCCCATATATATATATATATATATGTATAGAAGGCTTACCGAGCTAAGCACCGCTTCCTAACGCACTTAGGTACTTTATAATACATAAATAAACGCATTAATTATCTACTTACACTAATAGATGAATTTGAAGCCTAGTTATGCATTTCCATAATATCATTATTTACCGAACTCATATTCATGTATACGTCCATATATATATATATATATATATATATACCCACACATGCAATGATTAACAAGCTTAGACCTAATCCATTAGTACACATAAACACTATGTGGATATCATTAAGCGAATTAGTTACTATGTTGTTGCACAACGAATTTATAATACACCTATAGGTTCTATAAGTCTTCTAACTTATATTTGCAAACCTAGGGGTTAATTGAGTAATTTATAGTTCTTTAACATTCTTATTAATTACTAACCATTTTGTATAGTTTGTCTTTCATTCACTAAGTTAGCAATATATACACATATATATTTTAGTCACATACATGTACATGTATACATATATACATATACACATACAACACTTTAAGCTAATTCATTAAGTCTTTCCAACCTAGAACTTTAATGACTTATACTTAAAGATCATCTTAATGTCTTCAATTACATTGGCATAAATCCATAATCCATTTATATAATCACTTTACCTATTCATAAGTTTATTCTTTCTTTATACAAATGTATTTTATTTACTTGTTTATATTAATTTCTATCCATACACGTTTTTATTATCATTACTCACATAGTGTCTCCATAATCAACTAATGCTAATGGAATATCTAACAAAACCATTCTCAAACTTCTATACCCATAATTAGTCAACTATAACATCAAGGGCCCAACTGGTATCACTTCAACTCCACACAATCACAATCAAACAACCCATCTTTATAAAGGGCTTGGCCTAAAACCTCATTACATAACCACAAATCAACCTCTTTCAGCCATCCCTTTCAACATCTTCCAAAAACCCTAAATCACATCACCAAAATTACCAACTCCAAATCCACAACCCAAAGCATTACACAACCAAACTAAACAAGCCACCCAACCTTAGCATGTTAAACATACATAAACTCTAAATCAACACTCAAATAAAACCTAAAATCAGTAGCCGGCCAAAATCCACAACACAGAAACCACACGGGTTCAACAAACCCATATACTCACCATAAACCCTAGATTTTCATCTAAATAGTTCCCAACCAAAACCCATAAAATCATTTACCCAAACAAAATCCTAGAAATTCCATACCAAAGCCATAACTAAAATCACCCCACTGCCAACACACCAAAAACAAGGGTTTTCATGCTTTAACCAAAACACAAAACCAATACACAACCATCAACAACCAACTTCAGATTCCAATTAATTAAAATAGAGGATCTAAGAACCCCAAATACTCAAACTCATCAATAAGCTAACCAAGAGTAAAATACCCAAACTAAATTAACATAGGTTGTCAGAAATTACCCCAAGGATTTTCATAGCAAATCCACCGGAATCAGTGAGCTAGAATCGCCGGAAAACATCATTGACCCGCCGGAAAACTTGCCGAAAACCACTCCTAGAGGACCGGGTCTCACAGTCACTGGTTCACTGGGAATCGTCGGGTTCAACTAAGGGTCACGGGTCTCGGGTTTTCTGGGCTCACGGGTTGCCGGAAACCGCATCTCAGGTCGCCGATCCATCACTGGTTCGCCGGGGTTCGTTAATGGAGGATCGGGTCCGGGTCTAGGCTTCGGGTCTGGTGGTTACTCGGGTCACTCGAACTAACGGGTCTTTGGGTTTCGCCATGGGATCGTCGGAAATCACCATCAAACCGTCGGATTTCGGCTTTGGTTCGCCGGAGTCGCCACTGGAACCGCCGTTCGTCGGCCCACCGATCGGGTCCTCACACAGGTCTCTCCATCTCCGTGTCTCACTCTCTCAGTCTCGGTCTACTCTCTCTCAACTTGTGTAAAGAAGGGGAAGAGAGAAATAGGGAGGGGCTGCTGTGTGCGGCTACAGAGAACAGAGGAGGGAGAAGGAAGAAAAGAAGAAGAAAAAAGAGAAGATGGTGTCGTGGAAGGCTGTCCACCAAGGAGAAAAAGAAGAAAAAGAAAAGAAGAGGAAAAGTGAAATGGATTTGTGGCAGGTTGTGAATGGTTGGGAGGGATTTTCTTTTATTTAAATCCCTCTACTTATATAAATTAAAGAAGGACCCTATTTTATTAAAACCATATCATTTATTAAATTTCAAATGCCTTATCCAATTTCCTGGTCTTTACAACATACACCTATTCTTTCGACTCTCCATTTAAGAAGGCCGATTTGACATCAAGTTGGTACAATAACCAACACTTTTGAGCTGCTAGAGAAATTAGAGCTCTCACTGTATCTAGGCGAGCTACAGGAGCAAAAGTTTCATGAAAATCAACTCCGGGCTACTGTGAATACCCTTTTGCAACTAGCCTTGCTTTGTTTCTTTGAACTGAACCATCTACATTGTATTTTACCTTGTAGATCCACTGCACACCGATAATTTCTTTGTCTTGAGGTCTCTCAACCTGTGACGTCCCACATCGCCTGGGAATGAGGATGTGCTTATATGTATAAATGCACCCTATATGACACAACGCGTTTTAAAGCCGTGATGGCAATGAATCTATCAGAACTCCGCAGTTAAGCGAGCCGCTTCGAGAGCAATTCCAGGATGGGTGACCTCCTGGGAAGTCTGGTATGGGGAGCCAAAAACGGACAGTATTGTGTCATTGGGGGTGGATCGTTGAAAATGGTATCAGAGCCATTGCCCAGCCTGAGATGGTGGGAGCGTGCACAAGCCCAAGAGGGTTGCCGGCGGGCACTCGCTGGGATGCCAAGAATGGGGTGATCCCATGAGGGTCGCCAGCGAGGACGCTGGGTCCCAAGGGGGGGTGATTGTGACGTCCCACATCGCCTGGGAATGAGGATGTGCTTATATGTATAAATGCACCCTATATGACACAACGCGTTTTAAAGCCGTGATGGCAATGAATCTATCAGAACTCTGCAGTTAAGCGAGCCGCTGCGAGAGCAATCCCAGGATAGGTGACCTCCTGGGAAGTCTGGTATGGGGAGCCAAAAGCGGACAGTATTGTGTCATTGGGGGTGGATCGTTACACAACCAGCTTCCATGTTTTGTTTTCTCAATAACTTCAATCTCATCTTCCATAGCTTTTTTCCAGCTCTCTTCTTTCTTTGCTTCTTCAAAATTTTCAGGTTCAACAACACAAAAGTTACATCTTGCATAAATATCATCCAAATTCCTTAATCTCATTGGACTTGAACTTGGAGATGTTGAATTTGAGCTTGGAGATGATGGTGAGCTTGGTGATGAGTTGAACTTGATGATGGATGAGTGCTGTCATAATTGCTTTCATTTTCTTGAGCTGGTCTTTGTTGTAAAAAGGTCATGGGAACAAGTTGATCTTCAACTTGACCTTGCTCCCAATTCCATTTTGCTTTCTCATCAAATAAGACATCTCGGCTGATGATTACTTTGTTAGTCTTCAAGTTGTATAGCCTATAGCCCTTTGACATTGAGCTATAGCCAACAAATATGCACTTCTCACTTGTCTCATCCAGCTTGTATATTTTCTCCTTTGGGATTTGAGCATAACAAATACAACCAAATACTCTAAGATGCTTGATTGATGACTTTCTTCCACTCCAAGCTTCAAATGGTGTTTTACCCCACACGGCCTTAGTTGGACATCTATTCATCAAATAAACAGCTGTGTATACATCTTCAGCCCATAAGGTTTTTGGTAAACCTTTCTCATGCAAAATTGATTTGGCCATTTCCATTACTGTTTGATTCTTCCTTTCGGATACCCCATTTTGTTGTGGAGTATAAAAAACTGTCAATTGCCTTTCCATGCCTTCATTTTCACAGAATTTATGAAATTGATTTGAGGTATATTCCTTCCCTTTATCACTTCTCAAGACTTTAATAAGACAACCACTTTGCCTTTCAACAAGACATTTAAACTTTCTAAAGATATTGAAAACTTCAGATTTTTGTTTCATAAAATAAACCCAAGTCATGCGACTATAATCATCAACAAAGAGAATAAAGTACCTGTTTTGAGAATGAGAAGGAGTTTGCATTGGTCTACAAACGTCAGTATGCACCAACTCTAACATCTTCTTAGCTCTCCATGCTATTCCTTTGGAAAATGGTTGTCGATGATGCTTCCCAAGAACACAACCTTCACAAACTTCATTCTTTTCAATGATAGTAGGAAGCCCTTGTACCATATTTTTCTGATGTAGTAGTTTGAGACTTTGAAAATTCAGATGACCCAATCTTTTATGCCACAACCATGATTTATCAAGTACACTAGCTTTTAGAGCCACTACTTTTGTATATTTGAAAGTGAGTGGAAATCTTCTATTTGGAGCCATTTTAACTTCAGCCACAATCAATTTTTCATTCCCTGCATCATACACTGTACAGCTATGTCCTTCAAAGTGAAGAGCATAGTCATGCTCCATGAGCTGTCCAATGCTAAGAAAGTTTTGATCTAACTCCGGAACAAATAAAACATCATGAATTCGCTTCAGTCCTCTTTTGGTTTCAACTCCAACACTACCTTTTCCTTTAACATCCACCACAACACCATTTCCCATTTTCACTTTGGAGCTAAATGAGGTGTCTTTGTCAATAAAGATTTCTTTTTCCGGAGTCATATGATTGCTACAACCACTATCTAAGAACCATGTATCATTCTTCTTCTCGGAAACATGTTGGCATGCATAGAATAAGCTTCCTTCACCCTCTTTCTCCTCGGTGAAATTTGCTTGTTGATTATTCTTCAATAATCTACAATCTTTTTGCAAGTGGCCAAACTTTTTGCAATGAAAACATTGTGGCTTTCCCTTGAACCAGCAGTCTTTCTCAACATGACTACTCTTCTTACAAATATTACATCTTTGTGAAGAGCCTTCATCACTTGGCTTTCTTTCATAGCTTCCTCTACCTCTTCCTCTTGGACTTCTTCCTCTTCCTCTTACTCTAAAACTTCTACCTCCTCTAGATAGGTTCCCTTCACTTTGTTTATGAGTTAATGCTTTCTTTTCATTTTTAGCATTAACTGTGAGCTTAGATTGAAATGCACTCTCTATTGATTTTTCGGAGTGTCGTTCCAACCTTTGCTCATGAGATTTCAATGAACCCAACAACTCTTGGACACCTAAACTAGAGAGGTCTTTAGTTTCTTCAATAACAGCAATTATAGGATCAAATTTTTCAGATAAGCTTATCAAAATTTTCTCAACAATTCTATGATCAGTCATATCTTCTCCATAAGCTTTCATTTGATTTACCAACTCCAAAAATCTAGTGGAATAATCTTTCACACTTTCATTTTCTTTCATTCTCATATTTTCAAAATCTCTTCTAAGAGTTTGGAGTTTGATGGCTCTTACCTTTTTATCTCCTTGAAATTCTTCTTGTAGAATATCCCATGCCTCTTTAGCTCTTGTCGCTTCCATAATCCTTGGGAAAATAGTTTCTGAGACTCCCCTTTGAATCATTCATAGAGTTCCAGCATCTTTGCTTTTGTTCACCTTCAATTCCTTTTGTTAAGCTTCAGTCAAACTTGATGTTGATTCAGGCATTTGACATCCTGATTCTACCATGTCCCATAAATCTATAGAGACAAATAAGGTCTTCATCTTTATACACCAAAACTGATAGTTTTCACCTGAAAAAACTGGAACTTGAACACTACTCCAATTCAAATTGCTTGTGCTGGCCATGGCTTTTTCTTCAACGAATCCTCTGCTTTGTCTTCAAATTTTCTGCCCAAAACTCTTTCTTTGAACCAAGCTCTGATACCAAATCTGTTGGCTGAATGTTTCCAGCAAAACACACTTCAAAGGGCAGCAGATTATGACATGAAAACACAAGATAATTAGGGAAGGTTGCTGCAGAATTTCTGCAGAAAAGTGAATAAAACAGAGGTAAAAAACAGAGCTGAAAAACAGAGAAGTGGAAGGGGTTTTTTCTGCAGAATTTTTCTTCTTCTATTCTCGGGAGACTTCCTTTTTTTTCTTTCATAAATCCATACAGTAGCTCCTTCATTTACATACAAAACAAAAAGAGCCTTTTACAAACATGTTTCTAGAAGCCTACGTGGATACATAACACCCACTTACTTTCACCTTCTACAAACCAAGGTAAACAAGTAACTAGTCAAAGCACATTAGTAGATAACACATATGAGCAATGTTATCTTTTTCTGTGCGAATAGGAAGTACTTGGAAGAGCCATGTGTTTGGGTGGAGTCAAACACAACTACCCTCAGTATACTGTCTTCACACGCTGAGATTGGACTGGGCTTCCTTATTATTTCCTTTTTCTCGTGAGATTCTCAGAGATATTTATCTTTTTCAATTATTGCACGTATTTATTTCCTTTCATTGTTATGTTTTTGCTTACTTCTGGAGTCTCTCAAATTCTTAAATTATAATTATGAAGGTGGCAAGGCAATCTAATACAAACTTTCATGTACTGGCAGGTTCGTTACATTTGTCCCTGATCATCTATACAGTTAGTTTTTTCTTATTCGATCAAAAGTGCTGTTAGCTGTAGCTAAAAGCAACTGTGCATAAGCACCAGAAAATTGATGGATTTGGTGTCCCAATCACTTTGACACTCCTTTTCACATTGACTTGATCATTTTTCTGCAAAACTGTGGACCAATGGTGTGCCATCAGTTTATTGAGAGAAGAAAACTTGGACTGTGCCTCATGATTTCACTTGCGTGAAAATATCAGTAGAGTTCAAGAAGCACTTTTAAAAAATTACAATATGCAAAAATTTGGTGGTTGATTTCTGTTGCATTTGGTTGTTATGTCATCCTGTTTTCTTATTTGGTCTGTATTTAGATTTGGTGTTAACCTTTGCATTATAGTGTATGGTACCAAATGAATTTTGTTTGGTTTGTTTGTTTTTTTCGAAATTTTCTTGCTTTTGACTCTCTTAAAACACTTTTTTGACAGCTATTGAAACTCATGTACCATGCCCCTGTTACTGCTAGTTACCACAACAATGTATGGGCTAAGATTGGGAGGATTGTCAATCCGCTCGTCCACCGCTACGCCCCATTCTTGAATACTCCAATTTCTGCTGCCCAGAGATGGCGGTTCAGGTAGAGGAAGGTAGCCTCAAAGAGAAAGGGAAGGGGGCCAAAAACATTATTCCACCTGGGCATCACTTGAACTTTTTATCTAGAAAGACTTGTGTGTCTCACAAATCTTTCATTATGGTTATAGCTAGCTGGAACTGAGGTAATGTTTGTGCCCACGCATGAAATGTAACACATGTCTGGATTAATTTGCTGAAATGAATATCTAAGTTTTGATTGTGTCAATTCGTGGATTCTCAGCCCGCATGGATGGTGGTTTTGTAAAAGTTTGGCCTATATTACTTATCAAAAACAAGTTTTGGCCTATACTAAGAGTCCGTTTGGGTTTGCGATTTTAAAAAGTGAGATTTAAAATAACGATTTTAAAATGTGCGATTTGAAAAAAATGATTTTTAAAAACGCAGTTAAGCGTTTGGCAAAATCGCAGTTTAACATTTAAAATCGCGAATTTACCTTTAAAATTTTGCGTTTTCAAAAAAGCACCATTTTATCTGCGATTTGAAAAAGCAGATTTTCTGCGTTTTCAAATCACAATTTTTAAAAACGCAGTTCCCAAACAATCTATGTTCTGCGATTTGGTTTAAAATCGCACTTATTGTCTACGAAATCGCAATCCCAAACGCACCCTAAGTGAAGAATGACTGTACAATTGGACGCATGTTTTAGCATGTAATGGTGGGAAAATTTTGCAAAATCTGAGGAGATGATTGTGTTTGTGCAGAAATATTTGTTACACTCCAGCTGCCTCTATCAAATCAAGTTCTTGGACCAGTTTGGTGTGCTGTATGTGCTTGGTTACTTTACTTTCCTGTCTGAAATCAGGAAAAAAAAAAAATTGATGTGTGATCGATAGGGTTCTGTTCTATTTGGTAACCATAAGGGTTCGAGTGACACAAAAAAATTTAGCTTTGTTTTATTTAAACTTGTATGTATTATCGTTTTTTGTTTAATCATTTCTTTTCGTTCAGGGTAGGCTACCGGTGGATCCCAAGATTATTTGCTCTTGGTTTTTATGCCTTGCTACTTACGCTCGGATTTCTTCAAGATTCATATTGTTCGTGCTATATATACAGCATACACGTCGTTCCCTTGTTTGTCTCCCCTCCCCCCTCTCTCTCTTTTATACTTATTTTGTTTGATTACTTAGTTATGTACTAGATCGTGAAGGAAACTATATATTGGGGATTTCTTGTGTAAGCCAAATGCAGAAAAGAAAAAAAGTGTCATGGTTTCTAGATTATTCTTCAATCTGTGACAGGAACAAATTTGTATTCAAGGATGTATTCGCATATGGTCCAAATAAACAGAATATAACTTGCTTGCTAATTTACTGCAGTGGCATATTATTATTTCTTCTCCAGCCAGGTCCGGCGAAGTGTTGTATATGGAGATCAACCAAGAAATAGGTATTTAATTTTGATAGAGGTAATGGTTTATTTCTATGTTTTGCTTTTCATAGGCTATGAGGTTGCTCATGTATCACATACAAATGCTAATTTTTTTTCCTGTTGCAATTGTGTTTCTTACTTTTTAACAGGTTTGGATCTATATCTGCCTGAAAATAATGATGAACCAAAGCCAGTTGTGATATTTGTAACTGGTGGAGCTTGGATTATTGGGTGAGTGATTTGAGATAGCTGCTAGCTTTTGCATATCTTTTCACGTTGAAATTGTTTTTGGTTTTATGTTATCTGGTAGCTTAATTTGTGCACTAACTATAGGGCAACAAACTGAGCCATGCCTATTCTCTGGTAGAGGGCTTAAAGTAGGTTTACAGTTTAAAGATATGATACTGTCTGATTCCAACTTTAGTACTGGAAACATAAGTTTAGTATGTTTGCTGTGACAGTCTCCGGTCATAATGATAAGGATTTCTGATTTGCATTTGGGCTCAACACGTACCCTTTGAGGTAGCAAGTGTAAATAATTGCCAAATTACACTTGACAAGGAGCTCTTTGGCAATATGAAATGAAGTTAAAGGGATCTATGGTTTAGCCTAGTTAAACTTGTTCGTGAGAGGATGGAGGGTAGGATGGAAAGTAAATTGATTGCTTTGAAGATGAATTTTTTATTGTTTGGTAATACTAGTATAGAAAACTTTGAAGTTAAATTTACTATTGCCACTTGAACTAACACATTGGGTGAAATGTGAGAAATCCCAAATCTTTAGTGTTGACATTATCTGATTCATTATCAAAAACAAACCACCTCCCCCATCGCTCTCCCCCCCCCCCAAAAAAAAAGCCCTTATTTGATGGGCAAATCCTGGTTACATTATAAATTTTTAGCACTGCCTGGTTGAACTCTGTTAGCTTAGTTTATGGTCATTTTATTTTCACTTGCTGATGTCAAATTTATGGTATGAAGCACTGTAGATAATATCATTCATTCCCTTGCATCATATCGATCCATCTACTTAGTTTTCTCAACATCAATTATGTGTATTAGGTACAAAGCGTGGGGTTCTCTTTTAGGAAAGCAATTGGCAGAAAGAGACATAATAGTGGCATGCCTTGACTACAGGTATTTGTTTGTGGATTCCTTTTTTTTTTTTTTTTAATAGCATCAATATCTGAGACCCTAAATAAACCCCACCCCCAACCTTTACTACTTGAGCCAAAGCCCAAAGACAATTGGTATTTAATTTCAGTTCAAGTAGCACCATACTGAAGTCCTTTCATCACTAAAGGCATGTGTTTGTATACTCTGCCCCAATGCCCCCCCTTTCCGGGGTACACTGAAGTGCCATAAAAATACAATATACCCCATACAAATAGATTTCGAGATTTTATTGATCACATATATCTTAAAAGTATGTGAATTTATACAGTTTTCTGTTGATTTTGGTTTAAGACAATTCATCATGTCTGGGTAAATTATTCAAATTTATCTGTTTATCTGTTGTACCTGTATATTAATGCTTGGTATAACTTAAGCATATTTTCCATTGCATTAAAGATGGTTCTTGTGTTAGAGTTTGTTGTCCAATTACTCAAGCATCTATCTTGAATGGTAAATTCTATTTAATTGTTATATTTATTATGGTTACTTCGTGTATGTTATCTACCCTGACAAATTATATATGCATGCAGAAATTTTCCTCAGGGGACTATTAGTGATATGATAAAAGATTCTTCTCAGGGAATCTCATTTGTCTGCAATCACATAGCTGGATACGGGGGTGACCCTAACAGGTGCCAAACTAATATCTTTGTTTCTGGAATTTCTCATCTCATCTTCAAACCATGCCATTGATCTTTTTGTCCATATTTGGGTAGGATATATCTAATGGGGCAATTGGCTGGTGCACACATTTCTGCTTGTGCTCTCGTGGAGCAAGCAATCAAAGAATCTGAATCTGGAAAAGGAGAGAGTATTTCTTGGAGTGTCTCTCAACTAAAAGCTTATTTTGGTTTATCTGGAGGGTAAATTTTTATCTGTTCCTTTTGTTGTGAATCTCGTGGAAGTTTGTTGAATCTGATCAGGGCCTGTCCATAGCCTTTTTGAGCAGTTCACCTTTTACTAGTGGATATTTGTTAATGATTGTTTGGATCATCCCTGGGGTTTAACCTTTTGTGAACCCAGACCAGAAACATCTAGCTTTGGAACTTGTTGATAATGAGAGTATTAGGTTCATGAGAGAATGGGACTCTGTCCACTGGTGCTTTTACCAAATTTTGGTCACCGGTTGTTGACGTCTTCTCAGTACCATGAATCATAAATCGGTTCTCACTCGAATCCTGGAAATAGTAAGCAATATGCCCCTTGGCCTGCCTTTTGCAGATATGGAATGATGCCCATAGCTTTTAGCGTTCCCATACTAATGGCGCATGGATGGACCAACTGAACATCTACCAATTTGCCTTCTCAATTACTGTGTGCCAGAGTTTGGAACTGCAGCTCTGTGAAATCTGTTTTTCCTATTGCACAGCTTTGAGTTTCTTTTGTGGACCTGTAGTTTAGCAAATATACTCTTTAAGTTACTGTGCTTTTTGATTATTGGAGATAATGTAGTAAAGGAAGGCCTTCAGATTTTCAAAGAGGTGCCACACGCATGCTATACATGTTATTGTTAATCATGACTATCTTAAGTTACTTAGAATGTGCGGATCCTTGTGGTATGCGTAACAGGAAAGAGAATGTGGTACCACCTCTTATCCTTGAATGTGTTATATCATTGGAAGATGGAATGTATGATTTTACTTCTGTAAGCTGTTGGCCTAGTTTCCCTCGAAACTCTATAAAGTCTTATAGAAAGTACAAAAATGGGAAGGAAACAATGTGTATTTTTTTTAATGAATGAGAAACTTTCAATGCATTTAGTGTATTTTTGGATTAGTGTATTTAGTGTTTTGGAATGCAAGTGTACCCCGTTTTGGATAGAATGATTACTTATTTTTTATTAGGTCCTTGATTATGCTAAGTTGCTATGTGCTAATAAGCTTTAGCTCAAATGGTACAAATGACACCTACTCTATAAATAATAAGGGGACCTATGGAGGGTGAGGTGGTGGGTTTAAGACCCATTGAGTTCATGAGTGACGTATCTATAAAAAAGAAAAAAGACGGGTGGAAAGTGGGAGGGATGAAAAGGAGGGGAGAGGAGGGGGAAAGAGTGGGGAAGTAAGGGGAATCCACCTTTTCCTCATGTGGTGGAAAGGAAATAAAAGAGGAAGGAATGAGAAAAATAAAGATATACTTTTACCATTATGCCCGACTTCAAATTTTTTGAAGGATAAAATTGAAATTTCACATATTTGTCTTAAGAACCCATCTTTTCCTCCGATCCTCTTCAAATTATATCTGTAACGTGATGATGATCATGAAAGTAATAATAATGTGATAAGAATAATGAAATAAAGAAGCATGTAAGTAAAAAAAAATAAGTAATGTGAAATAAAAAAAAAAAAAAAAAATAGAATTGAAAATTACTTGGATATTGTGCACATGGATAAAAAAAATACTGTCCTTATGTTTGATACTTACTATGTTCATATTTCTGAAAGCATGAAAGAAATGATCCGTAAATGATGAATAATTGGAGTGAATAAATGACATATTAAGCCTCATATAAAAATATCCATGCCATTTATAACTGTCCCTTTCCTGTCTAATATTATTCACTAATCCTGAAAGAAGTGGTATGATGAAGTTGAGTTAATTCCACGCCACGCCTTATGACAAAAGTGGGCTCAGTGTGGTGTATAGTGAAGATTGTGGGAAGTAGAGAGAAAGTCCCTTCCATCATTCCATGGAACTTCAATGTTTCTTAATCCTTCTTTCCATTTGCAGTAAAACTTTTGCAGATGCTCTTCAAAGGGCAGGAGCTCAAGTAACGCTAATTCTGTTCGAGGGAAAAACACATACAGATTTGTTTCTTCAAGTAAGTGATGTCTCGGATATCTTCTTGTAAGGTTGTTTCTATTACTTTAGCTTTAACCTCTGATCAGACTTTATGCATTGCCTTATAATTTATTTTCCAAAGTGGTATACGCACCAATGTTTCCAAATTTTCACATAACAATATCTCAAACTCCTAAAAGCAAATTTGGTATAGACCATTAGAATTCATACATACCATATGAAGCTTTGTCCTTCCAAGCAACCCTCTAATTTTTGGTTATATGCAGGATCCTTTGAGAGGAGGCAAAGATGAACTGTTTGACCATATAGTTGCCGACATACATGCTGGTGATAAGGAAGCTCTTGCCAAGGATGCAGTGGCCCCTCCAAGAAGACGCCTTGTTCCCGAGTTTTTGTTACGTATGGCTCGCGAGATCAGCCCCTTCTAGACCTTATAGTTCTCTAAGTTTATAAAAACTTAATTCAGATACCTTTGTTACTTTTGTCCATTCTGTGTTCTCTTTAGGAGAACAGTTCTTTTTCTTTGGGTGATTTTGTTATTCCTTTTTGTGGTAAATTTCGAGTGATTACAAGGAGAGAGTTTGTTCTTTTCCTTGATGTATTTAGCAGATAAGTCTCAGACTGGCCTGTCGAATGTCAAATTATTAAAGCTTTTTCTGAAGTAAATAAATGTTCTGCATTTACAAACTAACAAATTGAAGTCATTTCATCTTTCTCCCCACCGTGGTGGTTCTGATATGTTTTCATAAAATGAACGGACCCTTTGACTTTAACTTCTTTAGTTGTGTGATTTGACAAACATAAACATTCTCACCAAGAAGTTCGGGTCGAAACCCCAAGTTTTTAACATCTATTATGCGTACTGATCCGACATTGTCGAAAATAATTTTTCTCCTATCTACGGGCAGCAAGTAGAAAAGTGGCTAAATTACAACAAAATTGTAGTTTGATGTATCTAAGTGTCACACATACTAGTTTGTGGTGCTTTTTTGAAAATGATTATTAGTTAGGGGTTTAAATATATTTAAGCCAAAAAATTAAGGCCAATTGTGGGGTTTTTTTTTTTTTTTTTTTCCCACATAACCAAACTCCCAATTTGCGTATGAATTTGTTTAAAAAAAAAGAAAAAGAAGAAGAACAAATCCATTAGAGTATGCTTCCAAACAAGGCCCTTGTTTGGAAGTTTACAAGGCTATAGTTTTCTAAAAGCCTCCAAGGTTCAAAACCTTTAAATTTGACCTCAAAAAAACCTTCTAGCAGAGCCTAAAATAAAAAGAAAAAGCTAGGCCTAAAAATGTTTAAATTTGACCCAAAAACTTCAAATTAGGCCCAAAAAAAAATTGAACCGGGCCCAAAGAAACTTGAATAAAGCTTTGCATGCTCAGTTCCGCCTACCAACTACCACCGCCATCGACTTGGTGGTAATGGTGAATGTCAGAAATACTCCCAAGTCTAAAAAAGTCAGTAGTATTTTTGCCTTACTGACTTTATCGGTGGCGGAAGGTGGAATTTATCCCATTTTCGCCACAAATTTAATTGATACCTAGCCCTGTTGATAAGCTAATTAAAATTGTAAACCCAATAAAGTGCACAACTATTAACAAAATCAACCTACCACTTATGTTTTTTTTGAGTTTTTTTTTTTTGGTTTTTTTTTTTTTTGTTCATTTGTTTCCTATTCTCACATGCACCGGACAATTGTGGGATTGGGCTTAGACCTTGAGACTGGTCCCATGGTGATTATTGTGCAAGTGGGGTTTCAGACTTTCAATCTTTGTGCAGCATTTAGAAAGGTCCAACTTGTTTACGGTTCATTTAAAATCATGAATGATATTATTGCTTGTTGTTTGTTTCTATTCTTGTACTGTGTTTTTCATTTGGACTTTGTTATTGGGGTGCCTACCCTTTTATGGCTGTTCGATTTTTGTAACCCGCTTTTCCTTATTTGATTAGTGCAAAAAAAAAAATATGAATATTGGTTACATAGGCGTGTGGGATAGGGATATGGTGTCACCTTCAATTTTGGTAATTTCTTCGTCTAATGCTCCGTTTGTTTCAGTGTTCGGCATTTTACGGTGTTTGGTAGGTGCAAAAATTATTGTCAACAGAAATTATTTTTAGTTTGACCATAAAAGCCTATTTAATTTTTAGAAAATGATTTACAATTTTGAAAACCGTAAAATTATAAATAGTTTTCCGAATTTAAATTCTTCATCTTTGCACGCACGCTTGTGAGAATCTACCACCGCCGAGCATTGGAGTTTGTTGGTAGATCGAATCTACCGCCGAAAGTCCCAAATTTTGTTACTAGATTGCTGGATTCCAGCAATTGTCGGCTGCCGATGCCGGAATCCGGCGACATCCGGCCTCCGTCGCCGGATTCTGATAGACCAGATGCCGGTCGAATTTGGCCAAAATGGTCAGAATCCGTCCAGATCTGACCGGATATGGCCATTGATCTGGCCAAAATGGTGGGAATCCGGTCAAATCTGGCGGAGCCCGACCAGAATCCGGCAACGACAACCGGACGTTGCTGGATTCCGACGACAGTTATTGGATTCCATTTTTCGCTGTTCATAATTTTTTTGTACGAACCAAACGCCGAAATTTCATTTTATTTATAGCGTTTTTACTATTTAATTCATGTTTTACCTAACCTTAAAAATTAAAAAATAATAATAATAATTAAAAAAAAAAAAATGAAAAACCCGTGTATCTTGCTTCTTGCCACTCGACCACGTGGAAGTTTGCGAGCCCACGTGTGATTTATTTTACAAAAAAAAAAAAAAAAAAAAAAACTTTAATAATTTTTTCATTGAAGACGAGTCAAATTTATCGGTTGCTCTCCTTTTTTCAGTTAGTTGTTGGTCAGATCCTCTTTTTTTTTTTTTTTTTTTTTTTTTTTTTTTTTTTTTTTTTTTTTTTTTTTTCTTTCTTTAAAGAAAAATTCCTCGCGTTGGGTGTAGTCTATGATAATGCATCGGTCATTCTGTAATATTCTTTCTATTTAATCAATTATTTGTTTACCAAAAAATCCTAACTCCAAAGACTTGAGGCGCATAAACGAAGCATAAGTCTCAACATGATCGATCTTCATCAATCTTCTCAACTTCCTCGATCTATTAACTCTCTACTTTTTCCTTTATAATTCCTTCACGAATTTCTAGCACAATTTCTTCACGAATCTCTGTCGACTTTACTAGAATCAAGAAAAGTCTCGGACTTCTTCTCCCATACCCATCCTTTCTCAAAGAAGCTAGAGACATGCCTTCTTTTTTTTTTCATCAAATGAGCGCAAAGAAAAGCAAAAGCAGACAAAATTGACAAACAAAGAAAAGACAAAGTGTTGATACGTATAGTACGTTGATCGCACCACTGCAATCTAATCAAAGATACCTATAAGGACAAACATAAAGGGTTTGTTTGGCAAAGACATGTACAGAACAGGACATAATAGAATAATGGGTTGTTAGTTTTGAAATTAGTAAAAAGTGATGATGTGATATAAAAAAGTGATAAAAAAAATTACATGAACAGTAACAGCACTATGATGTTCTGTTTCGTCCCTAAACAAACAAGCCCAAAAGACATGGGTGACTTGTCGGAAGATACTTACTGGAACACTCTAATTCTTAAGTCAATAGAATAATTTTTATGAAAGGTAAGAAGTTAAGAGAGGAAATGGTGAACTGTGTGTACCTTAAACTTAAGCCTTTGATCTATTTTATAGGGATGCCCCCAAATAAGGCAAGTAGGCCAAATATGGAAGATACCAGAGGTCAATGATCTGATATGGAAGGTGTAGATCTTTCCTTTTGAGTTCCACTTGTTGATCTCTTTCCTTACTGGTCGATCTCTCATTTTAGGATAGCAAACCCAGAATAGGGCAATATTATTAAAGGGAAAGGACGTTTTCCATATATGTGTACTTCATCGGTCACGGCACCTTCAGTTAGGTCACCATCGGTTGGGGCACCTTTGGATAGGGCCCGTTCGGTTAGTGACATTATCTGAGGGTATATGTCCACCGGCTAATTGTCTGTCGACTAAGGGGTGATCGGTTCATTGGGCAACTAGGAGGCCACCGGCTTGCAAGGGTTGGATGGTTGGCAGACCCTCAAATGGGCAGTTCATCGAGTCAAAATCCCGCCCTGGTGACACTACAAAAATTTAAAGAATTCTGGACAGTTTCAAACCGTTCAAAAATTGCAAAAAACCATTTGGAACAAAGTTCAGACGGTTTAAAACTATCCATAAATATGGGTCGCGATCTCGGATTTTGAACGGTTTGGGTCAAATTGTCTGAAATTCTTGACGGTTTAGGCCAAATTGTTCAGAATTCTAGACTGTTTGGTAAAACCGTCCATATATTGAAACCGTCTGTAAGTTACAGATGGTTTCAATAAAACCGTCTCTAAATTTAGAGATGGTTTTATAAAACCGACCGTAAAACTATAATTGTAGATGATTTTTTAGCCCTTTTTTTGTAGTGTGAGTTTCGATCTAATTATGAGACGCTTGACCCGTCCGAATAGTAGGCAGGCTCCCTAATGGGCCCAAGGGAAAAGGGGACGGCTTGACTGTCTAGCACATGTTGTAGCGTGTAAATTCAGCCTCTCACAAAGCCATGCTTCATCAAATTATCAAAGCATACAAAAAAGAAAAAAAAAAAAGGGGGAGCAAAACCTTTTAGTCCTGGTTCTCCACTAATTAAGATGGTTCTCTGAAGTCAAAGTCGTTGTGCGCCGGCCCTGAAGATGAGAAGATAAGTATTGTCTGTGTGGTGGTGATAACGCTGACAGATTTCTATTATTTTTTTTTTTTAGAAATAAGATTTCTATTATTATGTTTTTTTGGCTAAACAACCAGACGCATTATATTTTACGACCACAGCCTTGGCTTGCATTACTTTAAATTAATTAATGGGAAGACTGGCAGTCAACCAATAGGATCGATCTGGTATATTCTTCGTACAATATTACTTTAAAATGGACCTTTTCAAATTACAATCACAAAAGAGTCGACCATATTATGTATGTTATATATTTATCTACCAATCTTTACTTGTTATTTTAATTCTTTTTATGTGGTCTGCTTTCTTTGTAAGACTTTTCAACTATATATATTTATATCCCAATACTCCTTTCTTTTTTCTTTTTTCTTTTTTTATTTGGTAATTTCCTAGCTACTTCACTTAATTGGCTTGAGGATCTAGTGCATGTATACATCAATCCATCAATTAATACAAGAAATTTTCTATAAATAAGAGCAGAGTAGAGAAGGTTTAATTGCAGCTGTATCGCGATCAACTCTCGAAATGAAGTACTCCATTCTACTTATAATCTCTCTTCTCTTGGCGTCCACACTTTTTCTTCCTTCTTCGATTTTAGCTAGAGAATTATCTGGTGAGCTCACTCACTCCATCATTTCTACTCCACACACACACATATATATTATAGTTGATCAGTTTGAATTTACTTAATAAACTGAAATTCTGAATATTTTGTAATTAGATTAATTCACATATATAGCTGTTGCTAGTTTGTATATATTTTATTTCCAACAATTGGGATCTAAGAAGAATTCTTTGAATTGAAATGAGTTTTCTTGGTCTTATTAATTAAAGTGATAAATTCTAACCAAATAGTAGTTAGGCACCTTAATTAGTCTTTCACTTTTTGGATTATGGAACACAAGTTTTATTGTTAGTTTGTTGAGATTAATCGGTTATATTCTGATCGATATATCTCTATATCTCTGGCAATGGTGCAGCCAAACCTGATGTTGATAAAGGACCCGTGACTGGACGAACCAAAGATCCAAAGAAGCCAGTATGTCCTGGTAATGGCGGTAGATATGGTAACTGTGTGAATCCCCCAAAATCTCCATCATGTAATCCGTACATACGTAATTGTCCACCGGCCTGAAGGTGTTTGAGATAAGAAGCTGCATGATTGACCGTCGACAGCATGCAGTGCTGCTTAATAAGATGAAGTAGGTTTTGTACGTTTAATATATCGTTTTTGGGGGTTTCTGTGGCTTTATAATTCTGATTGCTTATATATATATATATATATGCACTCAGAATTAAACCGGCCTACTGCTTTTCTTTTCTTTTCTTTTCTTTTTTGCAATAACTATTGAACTCCAAGAACGTCAACAGTTTGATGTAATGCATGTGTGCAAAATAAAAGAGTCGATCAATGACCATGATCGACCCATGAGTCAGTCCGTTGCTTTATTTAAGGGAAGTCCCATACAATTTTATGCATTATCCTTTATCTGCCTTCTGAGTTCTGATCACAAAGTTCAAGTTGGATGAATTATTTAATTTGAGGCCGTAGTTATTGTTAAAAAAAAATGGGACGATTAAAGATAAACAAAAAAAATGGGACGATTAAAGATAAACAACTAATAAATGGTCTTAATATATATATATATATATATATATATATATATATTACGTACGGTTAAAACGTCCAGTAAAGAATACTTATAAATAAGATAGAAAAAGATCAAAGCGGCTTGTTGAGAATAGCAACAAAACCACCTCCAATACTTGAGTTAGAAAGTGAGAGGGGAGTCAAATTGACGGAGTATAGGCAAAGAGAATTACCTAAGGAAGCTACCTCCTCTCCATTTATAGGTTTACCATCTTGAATGCCAATTGGGCAATTATTAGAGGTAATGAATCAATATAGGAAATAAGTATGGAAAGATTTATACCAGCATGAAAGTTAGCCAACCCATTGGATCGCCGGTGAGTGATTTTCCCTTTAGAGAAACCCCAACGACAAGTTTCTCAACAAGATGAATTAACCCTAAATCAGCAAGATAATAATAGGTGGATTGCGTGCCTGTGGACCGTTTGGGAACATAATTGAATTCTGATTCTTCTTTACTTTTCTCTACTTTTTTAAAAAACAAATTATATTTTATTCAATTTTTTCAAATTTTATCTCACAAAGTCAAACTTCAAAATTTGCGCAATAAAATAGAATTGAATTCTGATTTCAAAAAATCCAACATTCAAACGGACCATTATATGATCATATTCAATTTATCACAAATATATGTGGAGAAGACAGTATATGTGACTGAGACTTGAGAATTTTTTCATCTAAAACAAGGGCCAAATCTGATCTAAGGAGTAACTCAAAACATTTTAATAGTGTGTGCTAGAATTGCATACTCATAAACACCATTTGACATAAAGAACGAAACAAAAAGAGATCGACTGGCTCTAATGATCAAAAACTATATATATATATATATATATAGATTTGGGAGCAATTGAGCCCCTTTCACTCCACAAAAGCTACCAATTAATGGTGGAATAGTGGTGTGATATATATATAGCATTATTCTTTATTAGAATATACAAAAAAAATATAATATATTTTCCTAACTGTACACTCAATGATCAAACCACCCAACCGAATTATCTTAACCGTACGTCCAAAAGAGAATGGTCATGATCAGATCACTCTGACACTCTGATGTACTCCATTCATCCGATCGTTACTTTAAAGAAAAGAAAAGAAAAAGAAAAAATAGAAAGGGAGTAAAACCTGTCTTCTTCTAGTCCTGGTTCTCCACTAATTAAGATGCTTCTCTGAAGTCAAAGTCGTTGTGTGCCGGCCCTGAAGATGAGAAGATAACTATTGTACGTGTGGTGGTGATAACGCAGACAGATTTCTATTATTATTTTTTTTTTGAAATAAGATTTCTATTATTATGTTTTCTGGGCGGCTAAACAACCAAACGCAGTATATTTTACGACCACAGCCTTGGCTTGCATTACTTTAAATTAGTGGGACTTATTGAAGACTGGCGGTCAACCAATAGGATCGATCTGGTATATTCTACGTACATTACTTTAAAATGGACTATTTCAAAAGAGTAATGCTACACATCATCCCCTTGTCCTCCTTTTGTCACCCCAAAATTGATGTGGCTCTTAAAATCACCATTGAATTTTTGATATATCACTCTTGGATTTTGATCTAATGGTGATTTTAAGAGCCACATCAATTTTGGGGTGACAAAAAGAGGACAAAAGGATGATATGTAGCATTACTCTTTTCAAATTACAATCACAAAAGAGTCGACCATATTATGTATGTTATATATTTATCTACCGATCTTTACTTGTTATTTTAATTCTTTTTATGTGGTCGATCTGCTTTCTTTGTAAGACTTTTCAACTATATATATTTATATCCCAATACTCCTTTTTTTTATTTTTTATTTATTTTTTATTTTTTTTCTTTGGTAATTTCCTAGGTACTTCACTTGCCTTGTGGATCTAGTGCATGTATCCATCAATCCATCAATTAATTAGACACGCTCGCACGTACAAGAAATTTTCTATAAATAAGAGCAGAGTAGAGAAGGTTTAATTGCAGTATCGATCAACTCTCGAAATGAAGTACTCCATTCTACTTATAATCTCCCTTCTCTTGGCGTCCACACTTCTCTTTCCTTCTTCTATTTTAGCTAGAGAATTATCTGGTGAGCTCACTCACTCCATCATTTCCACTCCACACACGCACATATATATTATAGTTGATCAGTTTGAATTTACTTAATAAAACTGAAATTCTGAATATTTTGTAATTAGATTAATTCAGATATATATCTGTTGCTCGTTTGTATATATTTTATTTCCAACAATTGGGATCTAAGAAGAATTCTTTGAATTGAAATGAGTTTTCTTGGTCTTATTAATTAAAGTGATAAATTCTAACCAAATAGTAGTTAGGCGCCTTAATTAGTCTTTCACTTTTTGGATTATGGAACACAAGTTTTATTGATATTCTGATATATCTCTATATCTCTGGTAATGGTGCAGCCAAACCTGATTCTGACAAAGGACGCGTTATTGATCCTGGAAATAAGAATAAGCCAGCAGTGCCATGTGGTCGTGGTGTTCCCTATAGTAAATGTCTGAACCCCCCAATATCAAAACCACCGCCTCCATCATGTGATCCGTACAAACGTAATCCTAATTGCCCAAAGGCCTGAAGGTGTTTGAGATAAGAAGCTGCATGGTACGTTGATCGACGTCGACAGTATGCAATGCTTAATAAGATGAAGTAGGTTTTGTATGTCTAATATATCGTTTTTGGGGTTTTCGATCTTTGGCTTTATAATTCTGATTGCTTTTATATGCACTCAGCAGTCAGAATTAAACCTACTGCTTTTCTTTTCTTTTTCTTTTTTTTTTTTGCAATAATTATTGAACTCCAAGAACGTCTACAGTTTGATGTAATGCATGTGTGCAAAATAAAAGAGTTGATCGACTCATGAGTCAGTCCGTTGCTTTATTTATTTAAGGGAAGTCCCATACAATTTTATGTATAATCATTTATCTGCCTTATCACAAAGTTCAAGTTGGATGAATTATTTAATTTGAGGCCGTAGTTATTGTAAAAAAAGAAAGGGACAATTAATGATAAACAATTCATAAACGGTCTTAATAAAAATTCTGAAAAATATATGGAAATGGAAAGGCCTATATATATTACTGTTAAAACATTCGATAAAGGAGACGTACAAAGAAGTTATAAAAAGGTCAGAGCGGTTCGTCGATAATAGTGACGAAACCACCTCCAATGCTTAAGTTAGTAAGTCAACGGAAAGTTAAATTGACAGAGTATAACTAGGCAAAGAGAATGAAAGTGTACAGACCTAAGGAAGCTACCTCCTCTCCATTTATAGGCTAATTACCATCTTGAACGCCAATTGGGCAATTATTAGAAGTAATGAATCAATATAGGAAATAAGTATGGAAATACTTATACTAGCATGGAAGTTAGCCAACCCATCAAATCTCTAAACAGTGATTTTCCCTTTAGAGAAACCCCAACGGCAAGTTTCTCAACAAGACCAATTAACCGTAAATCAACAAGATAAAAACGGGTGGATTGCGTGCCTTATATGATCATATTCATTTCAATTTATCGCGCACGCACCATGCACGCACACGTATATGTATATATATATATATATATATATATATATACTTGGAGAAGGAGTCTAATACACATGTGACTGAGACTTGAGACTTTTTTCAATCTAAAATAATGGCCAAATCTGATCTAAGGGTAACTCAAAACATTTCAATAGTGTGTGGTAGAATTGCATACTCATAAACACCATTTGACGTAAAGAACAAAACAAAAAGAGATCCATCGGCTCTAATGATCAAAAGCTATATAGATTTGGGAGTAATTGATCGAGTCCCTTTCACTCCACAAAAGCTACCAATTAATGGTGCAATAGTAGTGTGATGTATAGCATTATTCTTAATTCTTAAAATTGGTCAATTCTCAACTTCCCTTTTTAAATGGACCTCTCTCTCTTTGAAATTAATTTAAGGACAAAGCAATATGCAATTTATATTTTCTCCTTGGATAAATGGTTTATTTGAGAATCCAAAATGAATGTTAGTAATTTTTTTTTCTCAAAAATTTCGAAGAAGATGATATTTTTATTTTAGAGAATAGGTGAGATAAAGAACATGCAAGTTGAAATCAGACATAAAATTTGTTCATTTATCTATTAAAAAAAAAAAAATTCTAACTTCTATAAATCAGACGAAAAACTTAACAATTGACTTGGCGGGAGAGACGCACTCTTATCTTTGGACCTTTCCTTTGTCATTTTGGCTTTCCTTGATTTGAAAGGCCAATTTCATTTTCCTTCATAAAAGTTGTCATGTAGCTTTTTGGCATTGAAATGGCCCTAATTAATTGAAATTAGAGGGCATTTTTGTGTTTTCGTGCCGGCTTGTATGAAAAAAAAATGTATAAGAGTATATAAGTTAATTTTAATTCGATTTATTTAATTAAACAGATTAAATCACTCAACTTTAATTTTTTAATTTTGTATTAAATTCGTGTCAGATTCGCGGGTTATGTCAAAAATTGCCTGTAATTATGTCGTGTGTCGAGTTTAGGTTGTGTAAAAGTATGTGTATAAGACTATATAAGTTAACCTTAACCTGACTTATTTAATTAAACGGGTTAGACTCTTCAACCTTAACTTTTTAATTTCATGTTGGGTTCGTATCGAGTTCGCTAATCATATCAAAAATTGTCGGCCCTAATTAAAACAAGGAGAGCTCTGGGAGAATTTACAATCTACCATATACATATGCAGGAAAACTCTAACATTATATATATATCATAAAAGACTCAATTTTGTCTAAAATATTCTTAAAAACACTTATAAAAACTATAAATAATATCATATTCTAGAAAAAAAAATAGAAAAATTAAATATTCAAGTCTTCCAATATGTAACAACTATGCCGTCTTAGACTCTTAGTCACCCTCGACAAAATATAAAAAAAGTAGTTCTTCTAAAATCAAGAATGCTAGCTAGCCTTATAGGCAGGAAACAAAAACGATGTCCGATCCGTGCTTGAAGCTTGGGTAGCTAGATCGGCCATCTTTTTTGTGTTATAGTGTTCTTAAATGTAAAGAGTGGCTCAAACGGTGTTCTTGTAATTCTTGAGTATTGTTTAGGCAGCTGTTTCAAGTCAGAGTTTAACTCTGGCTTAGAGTGTAGGGAGTCTTGGGTCTTTATTTTCTGTATTGTCTTCGGGCTTTTTTCAACAATATATGGTAGCACTTAAAAAAAAGAAAAAAGAAAAAGAAGAATGAAGCTGAAAAGATAAGCATTCTTTGGTGAGAAGATAAGGACCGGTGCCTTAGCTTGCAATGAAATTTCCTCTATGTTTCAGCATCAAGGTGGGGTTTCAGCATAAGGTGAGAAGATCGATAAGGACGGAAGACTTAACAATTGACTTGGCGGGAGAGGCGCTCTGTTATTTTCAGACCTTTCCTTTGTCATTTTCACTTTCCTTGATTTGAAAGACCAATTTCATTTTCCTTCATAAAAGCTGTCATGTAGCTTTTTGGCATTGACTTGAGTCAATAAGTTTCAGCATGAGAATTTTACTACGTTTCTGGCAGAAGAACCAAACGCATTAAATTCTAGTATATATTATATCCTAATTTCCTTCTGCTTTTTTTTTTTTTTAAAAAAAAAAATGATAAATGTAATTTAAAAAAAAAATAATGTTAATCAACTTCAACCCTAGAGATTCCACAATTAGAATTTTAGAATGATGTTCTTCGACTTTGGTCCTTAGAGATTTAAGATGACGCTCTTTGAGATTTGAAGTTTCGTCATTAAAATCCAACAATGTATTACTTTTTGGAATGTTAGCTTCTTTTCTGTTGATATGCTAGTTTTTAATTTTGACATAATTCATGAACTTCAATTTTTGAATGAATAGAAACAAACATATTTATAATAGTCCATTTGAAAATAATCATGGAATAAATCATATAATAAATTATATATATATATATATATATATTCGGGAATTGGTTGAAGCTGTCACGTCATCATTGTAGAATAAAAATATAGTATCTAACATTACTTCTCAACTTTTTTCTTTGTACTTATATCTCTTGAAATTTTCTAGAAACTAATTTTATATGAATCTTATATTATTCTTTAAGTAGCAAATACTGGTTAATGCAACCAAAACAATATAACTAACCATAAAAGAATATGGCTCACGAAAAACATAAACTTTTTTAAAAGTTTTAAAAAAAAAATGATAATTATGCTGGTGCATGTTCAAGATTCCCTTAATTTTTTATTTTTTTTTAAAAAAATGGGTTTGTGGGGGCCACGGCCCCCACTGGCCCTAATGGGACTCTACTGCTCTTAGTTCTGCAAAAGTTAAGCACCTATTTAGTCAAAATATTCCTACAACGTACAAGGAATTAGATTAATACATATTTATAAAAGGTGTTGTGTTGAGAAGTGTTTTTGGCCATTTTGGGTTTTGAGTTATTTATAAATGTATTTGTCTTAAGAACTAAAAACAGAAATAATAACAAACATGACGATCATAATTAATTGTCGAAATTGAAAACTTATTGAAATTGCATTAGAATCTACAAACTAAATTTGATTTTGGCCTAAGAAAATTTCTAACGTCTATTTTGTTCATTTGTTGAGGAAATAATTTTAATTTCTTAAGTTAATGATCTCAGTTAATTAGTTGAGTACGCCTAATTTGAATACTAGAAAAAGCAAGAATATTTCCAAAAATAGCAAATGCAATAAATATTATTTAAAAAGCAAAAGAAAATAGCTACAAGATCGAAGACTTGACAATTGACTTGGGGAGTCTTTGGAGTTGTCTTGGACGTCGTGTGGCCCTCATTGATTTGGAAGGCCAATTTCATTTTCCCCTTCGTAAAAACTGTTTCGAGGACCCTAAACTCAACCTGTTGCTTGATTTTACACATTGGCTTGAATGAGTCGATATTCCTCATTCTCATTGACCTGAGAGTCAATATATATATATACACACATCCATGATCGACACATACATATATATCATCAGTTTAAAAGATTCGCTTGATGTGATGATGACACCTTTTGGCATTGACATGGGCCCATAGAATATATTGGTGCCTTGCAATGAAATTTCCTGTGTATTAATTTCAGCATCAAGGTGGGTTTGAGGGTGAAGTTTTCACTTAATTTTGTGTTTCCTTTCCTTTTCAATTATATCGTAATTTCATTTTCTGGAAATTTACTGCATGTGTTTTACACATCTACTGATCTACATCATTTTTGGCTTGTTCGGCTGACTGATCGACCGGACTCTGTGTTCTAATAATTGAAATAGTCAAATTTGAATCTCTCTCTCGATCATAAACAAGATGAGGAGAGTGAGTGTGTTTTTTTTGATATATGTCACAATGAAATATTTGGTTCCTCATAATCATACTCGATCATTGATCTTCAACTTGTATTTCCAACAACTCTTTAACGTTCATAAACGTTTGACAGAGTATATATTCTAAAAGTAACGATTCTTAGTTGAGTAATATGAGGCCAAGAGAATGAAAATGAAATATAATAAGTTTTTGGAAGAACTTTAAGAAGATTAACCGATTGTTGTTGATGGCAGTTTTGCTTGATCCACGATACAAGGTAGGTACTTCGAAATTTTTGTTCATGCATAATTTAGGGATTAAAGAGACATAAAATATTGTACCTTTTTTCCCATACTCTCATGTATCCTCCAAAATTTACTTAAGTACTTTTTCCAACTTCTCAACTTTATCGGTAGTGGGAGTTTGTAGAAAGTAGAAACCATGTTTCTGTCACCGATTTAATCGAAATCCAGGCATACTTAATTATAAGCTAATTAAAATGTAAAACCAAATAAAGTCAACATATTCTACGCACCGTTTTTTTTTCATTTGTTTTTTTAACGAGTTTATCTCCCAACATGTGTCGTTCCTATATATTTTAATTTAATTAACTTTTTTCTTAACTTCTAGTTAATTAAGAATAATAAGGACTACTTGGCCGTCCAGTGTGCTGTAATTAATGATCAGTTTTATCAATATATAAGAATTACGCTTTAGAGAGTGATTCTTCTATTTTCTATGATTCTTAATTAGAAATTTTTAGGATTTATGTAAGAATTGTAAAGTCTAGCCGGTTTGTGTAAATTCTACTTAGTACTTCCCAACCACTGCACCATGCAAGCTTGCCCTGAAAAGGGATCGAGTACTTAATTATACACAAAAAACAAAGAAAGAGTAGATTGAACCTGTCTCTAGCTTTACTTTAGTCCCTCATTCTCCAAATAAGATGCCTCTCTGAAGCCAATGTCATTCTGTGCCTCTAGATAATTAAGTATTCTCTACATGGACCCTGGTGGTAGTGAATATTACACATGCAGATGAGCCATGGCTGCGCAATTATCATTCAAAATGCATATGAGAATTTACGGCTTGTACAGCTTTGGAATATTCCCTTTTTATCTAGATGTTTGGCTGTATTTTGTTTTTGTTTTTGTTTGTTGTAGCTCAGGCAGGTTGTTTGCCTTTGGATTCTGGTTTTTCTTTGTTGGTAGGGCTTACAGAGCTTGTTGCTCGTGTTTGCCCTTAGTGTAGTTTGTAAATAGTTGGGATGTTTCTGGGTTGGTTGGTGCTATAAAGGTTTTTTTCATTAAAAAAAGAAAAGAAAAAAGAGATGCCTAGCTAGGTAACGCATGTGCAGCAATAATAGCAAATTACAAATATACATCACAGTATATCACAATAAACAAACCAAAATTAATATAAAGATTAACATTCGCCACATCAACACACAGATTTTGTTGATAAAGTAAAAACTCTTTGAATAACACGTCAAAGGTAGAACTATTATGGGACAGTCAAACCCAAGAAACTAATAATAAGAAGAATTTGTAGTACAGGGAGAACACATGCACTTACAACTGGCCTTGTAACGGTTTTGACATTCGAAGTTGACAAGCACTCTCACTTGCCTCCTACCACAGCAACTCCAAATCCTTTTTGGACAATTCTTCTCCTTGGTCACCTTACCGACCCATCAGTAGACTTCAAGTTGTTGATGGTGAATTGTGTGGTTTAAATGAAACAATCCAAGAGAATAGGCAATGAAAGCTCTTAAGACATAAATTTCTTTTGGCATATAGAGGAGAAGGTTAGGCACTATTTAGGCTCAAGAACATAGAAGAAACTCTCCAAAACAAATATGAAATATCCTCTCTAACTCATTGAAGTTCATAGGTTATGATCCTTACATAGACCGTAGAAAGACAAAGCTATTTGTTTTTAAGTCGAATAGAGTTAATTAATTTGCACTACCGCAAAATTTGGTCGATCGAATTTAAATTCAATCAAATTATTTTTGTTCAATCCAATATGACCTTGCTTTGTTTGAACACCTTTGCAAATGAAACATTATGTCTTGACAAAACATCTGGACATGTAACTCCCCTAAAATTGATTAACTCGGTAATCAATTCGAAGTGTCATTGTAACTTCCTCAACCTAGCTTATTTATTAAGAAAATAAGTCGAAAAGTTACAAGGACCCCTTATCAAAGGGCAATGCAGCAGAATAAAGTGTCGTTAGTTATTAACTCTCAACAGTAAGTAAGATAGCCGGCCACACCTCTACAAAAGCTAAACACCTGTTTTGTCAAAATATTCTTAAAACAATAATACAGATTTATAAAAAGAGTTGTGGTTGAGAAGTGTTTTGAGTTGTTTATATTAGTATTTGTCTTAAGAGTTGAAAACCAAAGATAGAAAACAAAGGCATTAACATACATTACCATGATTGTCGTAATTGAAAACCTATTAAAATCACGTGAAAATCTAGGAACTAAATATAATTTATTCCTAATATATATATATAGCTTCTATTTTGTTTGTTTGAATTTTAATTTCTTTGGTTAATGATCTCAATTAGTCGGGCATGCATACTTGAATATATGGATGTAAATAAACCAGTCATTTGACAATCCGTTCGAAACCCACTCGGTTTAGCCCGATTTAAACTCGAACTCGATACTATAGAAACTCATTCGTTATTGTTGAAACCCGCTCAATTAGTAAGTGATACATACTCGACTTGCTCGACAAAACTCGATAGGGGCTCGCAAGCTCATTTCGTTTAAAGTTCGATGGGATCGCTCGTCCGTCTCGTTACTCCGACTCGTTAGCTCGTTCATATCCCTTATATATTACTAAAAATGAGTTACATAAATTTAAGCATATATATTAGTACAAATATATTTATATATTTGTATGTGTGTGTATTAGTTAACATACTAACTAGTTAGAGCATCTCTAGCAAGAGAAGTTAAAATAGCTATTCAAAAGGTACAAATATTTACTTTAATTACTCATTTTTCTAAACACACTCTAGCAACTCACTCTCTATTTTCTTTAAATTTTATTTTTTAATCTTTTTCCTAATTTTTTTTTTTCATTTCTCTCTCACTCTTCGGTTTCCCTCTCACTCTCCAGTCTCCCCCCAGTGACTTGCAATTTATCCTTTGGCGCCCAAAAATCCCACCGCCAATTTTCCCGTAACGTCGAGTTCGACTCGGTGAATCACTGTAAGATCGTCCAAATTCTTACTCACTTATCGTAATTTTCGAGCTCACAGTGTAGAATTCTTGTACTAGATCGGTGATTTGTTTAACTTAGGGATTCGTTTTCCTACTTGTTTGGTTGCTGAGAAAAAAAAATGGGAAAGACAGGGATTGTGGAATTCCGAGTTTTAGATTTTTCATAGTTTGTAGGAAAAGAAGGTTTGTTGGTTTGGAATTAGCTTCGGCGAATGAACAGACGTCTGGGGGCGGCAGACCGGAACCTAGGACCGGTGAAGAGAACTCTAGAGAAGACGAGGCAGAAGGGTCGCCTGAGTCCGGAGAGGGAGAAGCTGGCTTGGACGACGTGGGCTTCGGTGATCTAGGCCGAGAAGGCAAACGACCGGCAGGAGGTGGGAGACCGACGACTGAGGCCGGTGACGACGACAGCAAAGTGGACGTTGAAGCACCAGAGAGAGATCAATTGAGGGAGAGGGAGAAAATATTATTAAAAAAATGTAAACATATACAGTAAAAAAAAAAAAAAAAAAAACCAAATCTGCTGGAAAGAAAAAAAAAATGACAAAAATAGTCAAATTTAACTTTTTTGAGAAATTTATAGCTCTCCTGCTGGAGATGCTCTTAGTTCATAAACTAACATATTATTTAATTTATTAACATATACTAAGTAAATGTAATTAACTATATGTTACTCGATATTATATATATATATATATATATATATACACGCTTATATACTAAATAAGCATATAGTATACTAGCTAAGTAAATATTGTATTATATATTAATTATAATACTTTGATAATAGTATTTAGTATGTTAAACTAACATATTAAGTTATTAATAATTAGTATAGAGGTTGTTCACAAGTTTGGGCTTGAACTCCGCTCTAATCATACTTTGAAAAATTTAATAGCCTAATTCGAGTTCTAGTTGAGCCGAGCTTGTCGAGTAACCCGGCTCGGCTCGACTCGAATGTCATTCTCAACGAACTCGTTTGAATTTTAAACGAGCCGAACTTGAACACGCATTTTATAACTCGACTTGAATTCGAACTCGATTATTTAAACTTAACTTATAAACGAGCCAACCTTAAAATCTTAAAATTTGATTCAGCAAAATGCAAGATTTTCAAAAGAGTAAATGTAATAAATATTATATTAAAAAGAAAAAGAAGATAATAATATAAGAACACTATTACAATTGACTTGGCGAGTCTTCGGACCTTTCCTTCGTCAATTAATGTTGTCTTTGACGTCGTCATGTGTGCCCCCCCTCCCTAATTTCTTCGTAAAAGCAATTTTGAGGACCCTAAACAGTAAACACGCAAAACCTATTGCTCGACTTAGAACGCATTGGCATGTAGTACTAGTCAATGCTCAATGTCATTGACTTGAGAGTCAAATATCATCACTTTAATTAAAAAATTAATTCACTTGATGTCCCACTGTTGTCAAATCATTTAAACAAAAGATTTATTAAAAATTTCAAAATTTTATTTTTTTTACTTTATATGATTACATCAATCACTTGTTATTGTTACTCTTGAAATAAAAAATCAACTACAAAATCATTTACCAAACATACCTAATGTCATGTAAACGTTTGGCCCCCAACTAACAAATTAAGGAAAGCTCTTCGAACTTGCAATCTGGCCAACATATATAATGCAGGAAAACTCCCTTAAAAAAAAAAAAAAAAAAATCATATAGATAGTATCATAAAAGACTGGATTTTGTCTAAATTAAATATTTATAAAAACTAATTAAATAATATTATATTCTAGAAAATTTCTCAAAATTATAAACAACCATGACAACCATGACATCCTAGCCTAGCTAGTCACCCTAGCTTGGATAACATGTAAAAGATTACTTCTTCTAAAATCAAGAATGCTAGCCGTCCTTAATTAATTCCCTTGCTTGAAGATGAGAAGATTAAGTATTCTTTGGGGGTGATTTCACAAACACATTGCTATTATACGTAATTACGAGGAAGGCACACCGCACACACACATATATATACATATATATATATATATATATATATATATACAGAACCGGCTGCCTTTGCCTTGCAATGAAATTTCCTCTGTATTTCAGCATCAAGAGGTGGGGTTCCAGCATATGATTTTTTTGTGTTCCCTTCCAAATCATTTTGGCCTCTTCTCTGCCTTTGCCTTGCAATGAAATTTCCTCTGTATTTCAGCATCAAGAGGTGGGGTTCCAGCATATGATTTTTTTGTGTTCCCTTCCAAATCATTTTGGCCTCTTCTCTGCTGACTGACTGACTGACTGACCCGACTCTATCGATCTTCTGGCATGTATAATGAAATGGTCAAATTGGAATCTCTTTCTCCCTCTCACGCTCGCATAAACAACACTGCTTGCGCGTGGACACGCCCCAAAATCGACTATAAATAAGCATAGATCGATAAGAGAAGGTAAAGCCCACACATTTACTGATCATCTATCTCCAAATTATGAGGGCCTTCTTTGTAGTATGCCTTCTTTTGGCTTCCATGATCCTTCTTCCTTCCCCGACGAAAGCTCGAGAATTATCTCAAACTGGTTAGACTACCAAATCCCCTTGGTTTTTTTTTTTTTTTTTTTATATTTATTTATTCATTTATTATTATTATTTTTTTCAACGTACGTACATCACAGATATATAACTGCTGCATAGCCTGCATATATATTATAATATTATATTATTATATTAATTTGTTTGCTTGACATTAATTGTTACAAATTAAATGGATTATGTGATACCGTGTTTCTCCAACAAAAGTTGATAAACCCGCTGTTCCCAACTGCGGCCGTGGAAAAGCATATGCGTCTTGCCTGCCAAATAGGCCAAAGCCGGGAGAGAAATGCAATCCTAACAGCAATAGGGGTTGCTAGGTGCAGCCCTTTGAAAAAGAAATATCTGGTTTCAATAATGAAGGTGTACGTTGCTTAATTAATATATATGTGAACACACGCCTTCGCCTTCGGGAATTTAGCGACGGCTTTTGCTGTTATGTTAATTGTATGTATTTTTCCTTTCCATGCTGTACGTACGGTAGAACTATATATCTACGTGCTTCGATGTCATATTTGCACAATAAAAGTGAGCCCACGAAAACTCAGTGTATTTGCTTATGCATATGGGATGACTGTTTTTTAAAATAGTCGTATGGGTCTTACCCCTCCTTATATTAAACGGAAAATTTTACTTAATTATAACTCATTATCTTTCATTATTTTTGTAATTAAATACTTAATTTTTTTTTTTTTAAAAAAAAAACTTAGGTATTTTGAGAATTTTGATAGAATTTAACGAAAAATTATAATGGGGTGTTGAAATTAAAAAAAAATAAAAATAAAAAATTGAACGATAAATACCATAAACTGACATTTTTTTAAAATTTGAATACTTAATTGTAAAAATAAAGAAAAATCAAGGGTTATAAACATTGAAGTTTCTCCTATATATTAAAAGAAAAAATGTCAATGGTTTCCTCCAAGAAAAACCATGAAAAACAAGCTAGGGTGATGTAATTATATACAACGGACAAACTTATATTAAAATCAAAAGAGATTCATGCCAACTGAATCAAAATAATTAGAAACAAAGCAAGTTATTAATCCATTTTTGTAGAAGATCGAGAGCATTGCAAAGAAGAAGTGGCGGTTTTACGGTGATAGCCCGAGAGGAGTTTGAGGGATTCTAATAAATAAAACAAAACAAAAAAACACAAAGGGAATATATAAGAGATAAGATAAATGATATTTGCACATCTTTTATGTTTTTTTTAGGGAAAATTGCACCGTTGGTCCCTGTGGTATGCCACAATTATTTTTTACTCCTTATGGTTTAAAAAGTTCATGGAAGGTCCTCGTGGTATGCAATAATTACAAATCAATCCATGGCGTCAAATTCTGTTAAATTTTTTAACAGATTCCGTCAAATGTCACGTCAGCGACACGTGTCGCCAATAAAATGGCGACACGTGTCCATCTTAATAAAAAAAATAAATTTATTAAAAAAAAATAAAAATATTTATTTTTTTAAAAAAAAAATTCAAAAAAATTCAAAAAAAAAAAAAAGGCTGAAATGGGTGGCCAAGCCACCCCCAAGCTACAGGGGGTGGCCCTATGGCCACCCCAGGCAACTGGGGGTGGCCGCGCGCCACCCCCAAACAACTCCGGGGTGGCGTGCGGCCACCCCCAGGCCACTGGGGTGGCTGCGCGCCACCCCTAGTGGCCTGGGGTGGCCATAGGGCCACCCCCTGTGGCATGGGGGTGGCCGCGCGCCACCCCCAAAGGGGTGGCTTGGCCACCCCTTTCAGCCTTTTTTTTTTTTTTGAATTTTTTTGAATTTTTTTTTTTAAAAAAATAAGTATTTTTATTTTTTTTAATAAATTTATATTTTTTTATTAAGATGGACACGTGTCGCTGACATGACATTTGACGGAATTTGTTAAAAAATTTAACAGAATTTGACGCCAGGGATCGATTTGTAATTATTGCATACCACAAGGACCTCCTATGAACTTTTTAAACCATAGGGAGTAAAAAATAATTATGGCATACCACAGGGACCAACGATGCAATATACCCCATGCAAATAGATTTCGAGATTTTATTGATCATATACATCTTAAAAGTATGTGAATTTATACAGTTTTCTGTTGATTTTGGTTTAAGACAATTCATCGTGTCTGGGTAAATTATTCAAATTTATCTGTTTATCTGTTGTACCTGTATATTAATGCTTGGTATAACTTAAGCATATTTTCCATTGCATTAAAGATGCTTCTTGTGTTAGAGTTTGTTGTCCAATTACTCAAGCATCTATCTTGAATGGTAAATTCTATTTAATTGTTATATTTATTATGGTTACTTCGTGTATGTTATCTACCCTGACAAATTATATATGCATGCAGAAATTTTCCTCAGGGGACTATTAGTGATATGATAAAAGATTCTTCTCAGGGAATCTCATTTGTCTGCAATCACATAGCAGAATATGGGGGTGACCCTAACAGGTGACAAACTAATTTCTTTGTTTCTGGAATTTCTCATCTCATCTTCAAACCATGCCATTGATCTTTTTGTCCATATTTGGGTAGGATATATCTAATGGGGGCAATCGGCTGGTGCACACATTTCTGCTTGTGCTCTCGTGGAGCAAGCAATCAAAGAATCTGAATCTGGAAAAGGAGAGAGTATTTCTTGGAGTGTCTCTCAACTAAAAGCTTATTTTGGTTTATCTGGAGGGTAAATTTTTATCTGTTCCTTTTGTTGTGAATCTCGTGGAAGTTTGTTGAATCTGATCAGGGCCTGTCAGATGATCTAATATGTTAAATCCATAGCCTTTTTGAGCAGTTCACCATTTACTAGTGGATATTTGTTAATGATTGTATGGATCATCCCTGGGGTTTAACCTTTTGTGAACCCAGACCAGAAACATCTAGCTTTGGAACTTGTTGATAATGAGAGTATTAGGTTCATGAGAGAATGGGACTCTGTCCACTGGTGCTTTTACCAAATTTTGGTCACTGGTTGTTGATGTCTTCTCAGTACCATGAATCATAAATCGGTTCTCACTCAAATCCTGGAAATAGTAAGCTATATGCCCCTTGGCCTGCCTTTTGCAGATATGGAATGCTGCCCATAGCTTTTAGTGTTCCCATACTAATGGCGCATGGATGGACCAACTGAACATCTACCAATTTGCCTTCTCAATTACCGTGTGCCAGAGTTTGGAACTGCAGCTCTGTGAAATCTGTTTTTCCTATTGCACAGCTTTGAGTTTCTTTTGTGGACCTGTAGTATAGCAAATATACTCTTTAGTTACTGTGCTTTTTGATTATTGGAGATAGTGTAGTAAAGGAAGGCCTTCAGATTTTCAAAGAGGTGCCACACGCATGCTATACATGTTATTGTTAATCATGACTATCTTAAGTTACTTAGAATGTGCGGATCCTTGTGGTATGCGTAACGGGAAAGAGAATGCGGTACCACCTCTTATCCTTGAATGTGTTATATCATTGGAAGATGGAATGTATGATTGTTCAAGTTAAAATCTGTAAGCTGTTGGCCTAGTTTCACTCGAAACTCTATATAGTCTTATAGAAAGTACAAAAATGGGAAGGAAACAATGTGTATTTTTTTTTTTAATGAATGAGAAACTTTCAATGCATTTAGTGTATTTTTGGATTAGTGTATTTAGTGTTTTGGAATGCAAGTGTACCCCGTTTGGATAGAATGATTACTTGTTTTTTATTAGAAGAGGGAAATTGTTGACCGTCATATGGTACATGGACACTATTTAGGTCCTTGATTATGCTAAGTTGCTATGTGCTTATTATAGGTGTGAGGTCTAGTTCTAAGAGTAGATACCATCATATTCGTTTTTGCCAAAAGATACCATATATATATTTTAGTATCATCATAAAGTTCAGAAAGCATGACAAGCTTGATGCATCAATTAATGGAGGCTTCACAGAATAGATTCAATTTAAGTAATAGCAGGCAAGACAAAAACAAACTTCTGTAATTCTCATGACAGTAACTTATACTAAATGGTCTGCATCTTTAAATCAAACAATTTCCCATGCCACCCCACTGGCACCTGTTCCCTATCAGTACAAGGCTGATGGGATTCTTTTTGCTTTCCTATTTTAAGGATGCAAGATCTTTATGAATTTTTTGGAGAAAGTTGAAAGATGGCTTGATGGTTTTATGTTGTTGAGAAGATATACTAGAACAGATTCTGTACGTTGCATCTGTATCATGTTTGTCAATCTAATGGTGGATGCAGCACTTTGGTTCATACTTTGATTATTTTCCCCAGGAAATTCTTTGAGCAGGTACAATTTACTTAATTTAGTTGATCACCTCCACAAACTAGGCCTCTATAGCTCCATTTTCTTAAGGTACTTGCCCAATATTTTGCTGGGAATAGATAGGCATACAGTTATCTTTTTCTTTTTCTTTTTTTTTTTTTTCTTTTTTTTTTTAATTATTATTATTATTTTTTATCACCTTAGATATATTTTGTTGTAATTGGTAATTACAGCATTATGGAAGGTGAACAATCATTGCAGCGATTTTCTCCTGAAGTTATGATACAGGATCCAAGCATTAGAGATGCTGTTTCTCACCTGCCTCCTATTACTCTTTTCCATGGAACCTCAGATTATTCCATACCATCAGATGCCAGGTTAGAATCTCCCTGAAATAAATTCTGCATGCGCTCTAACCATGTTTGGTAGGAGGAATGGAAAGTAGCCAATAAGCTTTAGCTCAAATGGCACAAATAACACCTACTCTATAAATAATAAGGGGAACTATGGAGGGTGAGGTGGTGGGTTTAAGACCCATTGAGTTCATGAGTGACGTACCTATAAAAAAGAAAAAAGACGGGTGGAAAGTGGGAGGGATGAAAAGGAGGGGAGAGGAGGGGGAAAGAGTGGGGAAGTAAGGGGAATCCACCTTTTCCTCATGTGGTGGAAAGGAAATAAAAGAGGAAGGAATGAGAAAAATAAAGATATACTTTTACCATTATGCCCGACTTCAAATTTTTTGAAGGATAAAATTGAAATTTCACATATTTGTCTTAAGAACCCATCTTTTCCTCCGTTCCTCTTCAAATTATATCTGTAACGTGATGATGATCATGAAAGTAATAATAATGTGATAAGAATAATGAAATAAAGAAGCATGTAAGTAAAAAAAATAAGTAATGTGAAATAAAAAAAAAAAAAATAGAATTGAAAATTACTTGGATATTGTGCACATGGATAAAAAAAATACTGTCCTTATGTTTGATACTTACTATGTTCATATTTCTGAAAGCATGAAAGAAATGATCCGTAAATGATGAATAATTGGAGTGAATAAATGACATATTAAGCCTCATATAAAAATATCCATGCCATTTATAACTGTCCCTTTCCTGTCTAATATTATTCACTAATCCTGAAAGATTTGGTATGATGAAGTTGAGTTAATTCCACGCCACGCCTTATGACAAAAGTGGGCTCAGAGTGGTGTATAGTGAAGATTGTGGGAAGTAGAGAGAAAGTCCCTTCCATCATTCCATGGAACTTCAATGTTTCTTAATCCTTCTTTCCATTTGCAGTAAAACTTTTGCAGATGCTCTTCAAAGGGCAGGAGCTCAAGTAACGCTAATTCTGTTCGAGGGAAAAACACATACAGATTTGTTTCTTCAAGTAAGTGATGTCTCGGATATCTTCTTGTAAGGTTGTTACTATTACTTTAGCTTTAACCTCTGATCAGACTTTATGCATTGCCTTATAATTTATTTTCCAAAGTGGTATACGCACCAATGTTTCCAAATTTTCAAATAACAATATCTCAAACTCCTAAAAGCAAATTTGGTATAGACCATTAGAATTCATACATACCATATGAAGCTTTGTCCTTCCAAGCAACCCTCTACTTTTTCGTTATATGCAGGATCCTTTGAGAGGAGGCAAAGATGAACTGTTTGACCATATAGTTGCCGACATACATGCTGGTGATAAGGAAGCTCTTGCCAAGGATGCAGTGGCCCCTCCAAGAAGAAGCCTTGTTCCCGAGTTTTTGTTACGTATGGCTCGCGAGATCAGCCCCTTCTAGACCTTATAGTTCTCTAAGTTTATAAAAACTTAATTCAGATACCTTTGTTACTTTTGTCCATTCTGTGTTCTCTTTAGGAGAACAGTTCTTTTTCTTTGGGTGATTTTGTTATTCCTTTTTGTGGTAAATTTCGAGTGATTAATTACAAGGAGAGAGTTTGTTCTTTTCCTTAATGTATTTAGCAGATAAGTCTCAGACTGGCCTGTCGAATGTCAAATTATTAAAGCTTTTTCTGAAGTAAATAAATGTTCTGCATTTACAAACTAACAAATTGAAGTCATTTCATCTTTCTCCCCACCGTGGTGGTTCTGATATGTTTTCATAAAATGAACGGACCCTTTGACTTTAACTTCTTTAGTTGTGTGATTTGACAAACATAAACATTCTCACCAAGAAGTTCGGGTCGAAACCCAAAGTTTTTAACAACTATTATGCGTACTGATCCGACATTGTCGAAAATAATTTTCTCCTGTCTACAAGCAGCAAGTAGAAAAGTGGTTAAATTGCAACAAAATTGTAGTTTGATGTATCTAAGTGTCACACATACTAGTTTGTGGTGCTTTTTTGAAAATGACTGTTAGTTAGGGGCTTAAATATATTTAAGCCAAAAAATTAAGGTCAATTGTGGGGTTTTTTTTTTTTTTTCCCACATAACCAAACTCCCAATTTGCGTATGAATTTGTTAAAAAAAAAAAAAAAGAAAAAAAGAAAAAGAACAAATCCATTAGAGTATGCTTCCAAACAAGGCTATAGTTTTCTAAAAGCCTCCAAGGTTCAAAACCTTTAAATTTGACCCCAAAAAAACCTTCTAGCAGAGCCTAAAATAAAAAAAAAATAATAAAAAAAAAAAAAACGCTAGGCCTAAATATGTTTAAATTTGACCCAAAAACTTCAAATTAGGCCCAAAAAAAATTCAAACCGGGCCCAAAGAAACTTGAATAAAGCTTTGCATGCTCAGTTCCGCCTACCAACCACCACTGCCATCGACTTGGTGGTAATGGTGAATGCCGAAAATTCTCCTAAGTCTGAAAAAGTCAAAAGTATTTTTGCGTTACCGACTTTATCAGTAGTGGGAGGTGGAAGTTATCCACCCTTTTTTTTTTTTTTTTTTTTTTTTTTCATTTGTTTCCTATTCTCACATGCACCGGATAATTGCGGGATTGGGCTAGACCTTGAGACTGGTCCCATGGTGATTATTGTGCAAGTGGGGTTTCATACTTTCAATCTTTGTGCGGCCTTTAGAAAGGTACAACTTGTTTATGGTTCATTTGAAATCATGAATGGTATTCTTGCCTGTTGTTTATTTTTATTCTTGTACTCCATTTTTCATTTGGACTTAGTTATTGGGGTGCCTACTCTTTTATGGTTGTTCAATTCCTTGTAACCCGCTTTCTCTTATTCGATTAGGGCAAAAAAAAAAATAAAAAAATATTGGCTACGTAGGCATGTGGGATATGGTGTCACCCTCAATTTTGGTAATTTCTTTATCTAATGCTCCGTTTGTTCCAGCGTAAAATGATTTCGACATTTTACGGTGTTTGGTAAGGACAAAAATAATGGTCAACGAAAATTATTTTCAGTTTGACAGTAAAAGCCTTTTTAATTTTTAGAAAACGATTTACGGTTTTGAAAATTGTAAAACCGTAAATCGTTTTTCGAATTTAAATTCACTACAAAAATTGAAGTGGTTTGTGACTGGCTTTTAGTGGCCTTTCAGTCACCCTAAAACGCCACTAAACATTAGTGGCATGTGATTAGTGGCCTTTTTAGAAGGTCACTAATCAATTAGTCAGTATTTCTGACTTTGTGGCGTGTCATTAACTGACGCGCCACAAATTAGTGGCGTGTCAGTTAGACACGCCACTAATTTGTGGCGTGTCAGATAGACACGCCACTATATATATAGTGGCGTGTCTGTATGACACGCCACTAATTTGTGGCGTGTCAGACAGACACGCCACTATATATGGCGTGTCTGTCTATAGTGGCGTGTCTAACTGACACGCCACTAATTAAAGAATTTTTTTTTTTAAAAAAAAGAAAATTGTAAATTCAATAAACCAAATCCAAAAAACCTGCATAAACATACCAATATACCATACAATCCAAATCCGAAATTCTGTATCAAAACACAATCCATCAATACATACCCTACAATCCATCAACACAATTCTGTATCAAAACACAATCCATCAATACATACCCTAAAACTTACAACAAATAAAATATACAATCAATCTTTGTCCTAGATTGATACCAAAAAGTGACAGGAAAATCTACTGCACCAGACAAAAGAAGGGACATCATGGGATTCGTTAAATAAATATCAGCAGGATTGCCATCTCGAGAAATATGTGTTAAGCTGTATGACAGATAGCGCCTGCAAGAACAAAACAATGCCAACAAACAAGTCGATTCAGATACAATAAATTTAAACTACAAAAAAATACAATAAATTTAAACTACCAAGAAATAATTCAGCACATGACCTCAATATCCAGTTACATCTACTCCCTCCAGTACAAAAGAACCTGCAACACAATATCCTATTAATATTTCGTTTGATAAAATAGAGAAGAAAATTGTGGATCATTTTCAAGAGAACCACCAGTGAGATGTGAATTGAGGAAAAAAAAATACCGTGCCAAGAATAACTAATGTCAAGATTTAATTTTATAAACTTGCCCTTAATCATCATAATGTAGTCAATGCAATAAGGAAGGGTTTTCAGGTCAAGACCATAACAGTTTGGAACAGCAACAGAAATGAAGCTCAGAGAGATAAAAACCTATTTCTTAAGGAAACAAACTAACATTAAGTACAAACACACTGACATTAACCTACAATATAAGTATGTTAGAGGATCATTACCACAAAGAGAGAATAATATTTGCTAAGTTAAATAGAATAATATAAGATTAATTGCAGTCATCCACCCTAAACTATGAAGACATTTGTAATGTTCACCCTAAACTACAAAAAAATCATTCCAAAAAAAGCAAGTGCATATTTGCTAACTAAAATAAACCTAAATGTTACCCAATATCAATCGTCAGCAAGATTTTCATGATCGGGTAACTGCACAGCATTTTCCGTAGGATCTGCGAATGATAAAACAAATATAGTTAACAAACAATATGATCAAATCATATCAAGTCCTAAGCATTCAACAAAGTGAATTTAAACAGACGTAATCATACCACGAAAAAGAAATTCATTAATTATTACCTGATCTGCTATCAACAGATGATACATTCATACGATGTGCAGAATTTTTGTCTGGAACTGCGATATCATGAGAGACTCCGGGCATGGATGCTGACTGGCGCCACAATGACTCCATTTGGCTAAAACGGGACATAATCTGAGATTGTGCTGCCAACACCTCATCCATTTGTAACTTGTGCCGTGCCCGCTCAGCCTCAAGTACTCTCTCGATCTCAGAAGCTTGTTGTGCCCGCTCAGCCTCGAGTACTCTCTCCATCTCAGAAGCAAACATTTCTTGCGAAAAGACGGTCTGCCCTTGATTTTGTGAACGTGACTGTGATGGTGTATGGTATGAGCGTATGGACCCCCGCACAGGCCAAACATTTGGCCCAACCTGCCGAACTCTGCCGGCGTACTCCGGCTTATTGCCGAGCGCCTGGGCGTACGCATCGTCATGTCTCCAGCGTGTCCTTCCTTGTGTTATGCTTGACGATTCGGCAGAGTCAGTTGGCATTAGCATCGCCATCCTCTCCTGCATGTCGTATAAATGTTGGTGTGTCAAACTAATGTGCATCGTAAATAATTAATCACACATATAAGTAAAACAATATATGAAAGGTGAATAGTATATGAAAGGTGAATAGCATACACATCTCTCTTTTACTATATCATTTGGATAGCTTCCATCCTTCCTCGTGTGAGATTTTATGTACGATTGTGCTCGTGTAGGAGGAATGCCATCCTTGACAGTCTGTCAAAAGAATAAAACATTATAATACATGTTTATATATACAATGTTTAGTACGTGATAAATTGGTGCACATACTTCTTCGTGTGACAATCTCGCGTAACTTTTGGTCCCCGTGCAATGAGGAGTATTTTGCAATGCTCGTAATTGCTTCATATGGTCAGCATACTCCTACACAATTAACATTCTTATTATGTAAACACTAACACAACTAAATGAAATTAATGAAACGACACAAAATACTAATATAATTCATGACTAACCTGATACTCCTCGTCACACCATTTATTCATTAACGCATCCAAGTCCTCGGGGTGGTAGTTGGAGAGTTTTCTTGCCCCTACTCTTGCTCGTATTGTCTCAGGAGTATCGCCCCGTTGAATGCCTAGGTTCATTTTTGTACTGTGTCTCCAATTCTTAAGCTTTACACCCATATCCCGAAATGCATCTCGTTTTACTTTTCGTAAATCACAACTTGGCGGGATGTAAAAGTCCACCTACACAAGTTGAAAATTGATAAATAAAAATAAAAAAGAAAAAAGAAAAAAAAAAGGTTTAGTGGTATGTAAAAAAGCCCACTTACCATCAGGGCTTCCCATATATCCTCCTTTGTACGAGCCGGTACATGCGCCCAGTCGTCCCGTAGATGCACATAGTTCCCGCTCCTTATTAGCTTCCCGGTTTGCCGTCTAAATTTGTTGGCGCTAAATCCCACGGGTTGCCAGCCTTGATTATAATCCATCACGACCCTCTTCCCCGCGGGGATCTCCCATGCCTTGTGCGGGTCTGTAATGGTCATAACTTCAAAGGAAGTGCTGCCATCCGGATTAGTACCTATAACAGTAATAGATATCGATGTTAATTATTTCAAAATGAATATAAAATACAAAACAATAAATACGTATATATCCTTTAAATTTATAAAAATATGTACTTACTTATCGTTCGGACCTGATATGCGCCCAGCACTTGTGTAGCAAGCTCATCCTCGGGCTGTGCATCATGCAGGCCCTCCGCGGGTTGTGCATCATGCAGGCCCTCTGGAGCTTGTGTCTCACTATAGTCTGGAAGATGTGTCTCGGTATCATGAGAACCCGATAAACTGTAGTCAAATAGCCGCGCCACGTGACCAGGGGAACACGCCTCTAACTGGCTCACTGTCTGCTGCATATGAGGCAGATGGTCAAATGTATTATCCGGCATGTTGTATTGATATCCTGAGTGATCATCTGCGAACAGTGGTCTGTACCCTGCCTCTGTGTGCGTAGGGTCGCTCTGTGTGTGCGTAGGGTCGCTCTGTGTGTTAACATAAGTTAAAGTTTCTAAATAAACTGATAATTTATAGAAAAGAATCAAGCCACTGAATGCACTGATCTTGGGCAAAAACCCCAACAAAAACCCCAAACAATAGAGGCCAAAATAAATGCACCAAGTAATAAAAACGAAAATACTAACCTTGGGCAGGGGTGATCTTGGGCGGCCGGGAATGGGCGGCGTCGGTGGTGGCCGTCGTCTAGCTGGGCGGAGAGCTAGAGATGAGAGAGAGAGAGAGAGTGAGAGAGAGCTAAAGAGAGAGAGAGAGAGAGAGAGAGAGAGAGAGAGCTAAAGAGAGATATTGAGAGGGAGAGAGAGAGAGAGAGGAGATGCATACCTGATCGGCGGTGGGATGCGGCGGCCGGCGATAGCTCAGATGAGAGAGAGAGGGAGAGAGAGGGAGAGAGAGAGAGAGAGTAGAGTGAGAGGAAGCAAAATATTGCCTGCAGGTTTCGTGCTTACATGGGAGAACCGCGCGTTTTTGCGCGGTTCTATGAAAATTTGTGGCGTGTCAGTTTCTGACACGCCACAAAATTGTGGCGTGTCTGACTGGCACGCCACAATTTTGTGGCGCGTCCAGTGAACACGCCACAATTTCTGTGGCGTGTCAGTCAGACGCGCCACAAAATTGTGGCGTGTCCGTTAGACGCGCCACAAAATTGTGGCGTGCTGATGTCAACACGCCACTAATTTAGTGGCCTTTATTTCCGACATGCCACTAATCATTTTAGTGAGGTGTTAAAATATAACACGCCACTAATTAGTGAAGTGTCAAACAGTAACTTACTGTAGACACGCCACTAAATGCACTGTTTTTTGTAGTGATTATTTGTCCTTGCACACACGTTTGTGAGAATCTACAACTGCCGAGCATCGAAGTTTGTTGGTAGATCGAATCTACCGCCAAAAGTCTCAAATTTTGATATTAAATTGCCGGATTCCAGCGATCGTGGTGTGGCCCTCATTGATTTGGAAGGCCAATTTCATTTTCCCCTTCGTAAAAACTGTTTCGAGGACCCTAAACTCAACCTGTTGCTTGATTTTACACATTGCTTGAATGAGTCAATATTCCTCATTCTCATTGACTTGAGAGTCAATATATATATATATATATATATATATATATATATATATATATATATATATATATATATATATATATATATATATATATATATATATATATATATATTTAAAAGATTCAATTGAGGTGATGACACCTTTTGGCATTGACATGGGCCCATAGAATCGATCGGTGCCTTGCAATGAAATTTCCTGTTTATTTCAGCATCAACGTGGGGTTTGAAGGTGAAGTTTTCACTTAATTTTGTGTTTCTTTTCCTTTTCAATTATATCGTAATTTCGTTTTCTGGAAATTTCCTGCATGTACGTGTTTTACACATCAACATCATTTTTGGCTTGTTCGGCTGACTGATCGACCGAACTCTATGTGTTTGCATATATAGTGAAATAATTCTTGAGTGTTTTCAATCAATGTGTTCTAATAATTGAAATAGTCAAATTTGAATCTCTCTCTCATAAACAAGATTAGGAGAGTGAGAGTGTTTTTATTGATATATGTCACGTTAATGAAATATTTGGTTCCTCATAATCATACTCGATCATCGATCTTCAACTTGTATTTCCAACAACTCTTTAATGTTCATAAACGTTTGACAGAGTATATATTCTAAAAGTAACAATTCTTTGTTGAGTAATATGAGGCCAAGAGAATGAAAACGAAATATGCATGATAAGTGTTTAGAGGGACTTTGAGAAGATTAATCAATTGTTTTATATGGCAGTTCTGCTTGATCCACGTTACAAGATAGTTATGTTGAAATTTTGTTCAAGTGTAATTTAGGGATTGAAGAGACAAAATATTGTACCTTTTTTTCCCATTCTCTCATGTATCCTCGAAAATTTACCCAAGTATTTTTTCCAACTTACCGAATTTATCGGTGGTGGGAGTTCGTAGAAAATAGAAATTGTGTTTAATTATATCACCGATTTAATCAATATCCAGCCTTACTTATAAGCTAATTAAAATTTTAAACCAAATAATGTGATCAATATATTCTACGCACCATTTTTTTTTTTATCAATTGTTTTTATAACGAGTGTATATCTCCCAACATGTGTGGTTCCTATATGTTTTAATTTAACTTTGTTCCTAACTTCTAGTTAATTAAGAATAATAAGGACTACTTGGCTGTCCAGTGTGTTGTAATTAATATATGATCAGTTTTATCAATATATAAGAATTACGCTTTAGAGAGTTATTCTTCTACTTTCTATGATTCTTAATTAGAAATTTTTAGGATTTATATATAAATTGTAAAGTCAAGCTGGTTTGTGTAAATTCTACTTACTACTTAATTCCCACCCATTGCGCCATGCAAGCTTGCCATGAAAAGGGATCCAGTACTTACACACAAAAAAGAAAGAAAGAGTAGATCGAACATGTCTCTACCTTTAGTCCCTCATTCTCCGAATAAGATGCTTCTCTGAAGCCAATATCTTTCTGTGTCTCAAGATGATAAGATAATTAAGTATTCTCTGCATAGACCCTGGTGGTGGTGAATATTACACATACAGATAGGCTATGGCTGCGCAATTATTATTCAAAATGGATTAAATTTTAGTCTCCATCTACAAATTTGTACTTGTTATTTTAATTATTTTATGTGGTCTGCTTTCTGTGTAAGACTTTTCAACTATATATATATCCCACTCCTTTTTTTTTTTTTTTCTTTTTTTTTATTTTGTAATTTCCTGTACGTATCCTACTTCACTTGGCTTGTTTTCTAGTGTATCCATCATATCAATCCATTGATTACAGTTGGATATGCATATATGGTCTATAAATAAGAGCAGCGTAGAGAAGGTTTAATTGCACTATCAACTCCCGAAATGAAGTCCACTCTACTTATAATCTCCCTTCTCTTGGCGTCCACACTTTTCCTTCCTTCTTCCATTTTAGCTAGACAATTATCTGGTGAGCTCACTCATGCACGC